>NC_081240.1:2126681-2426681 GCF_902713425.1 Acipenser ruthenus | reverse complement strand
ATTATTGCCCACATTGTCAAACAAGTAACACAGCAATAACGATCCATGATGTGGTACAGAACAGAAAAGCCAGAGCATGTGTTATGTATTTTTTATTCGCTTTTCCTGTAGCTATTTAGAGGATAGATCTCAAACCCAAGTGCACAAGAGCAGACATTTTGAAAAGAGCACTGTACAGGAATGACATTTTAACAAGAAGCGAACATGATCGTGAGATTATTATAATGTATTAATTTTTTTCAGGGACGGGGTCAGCGTTGATAATCCTGCCGGCACTGACTGGACCGATCTGGCCATGTGCGTTAAAAGCAGGCATGTGTCATATGACCTGGGTGTGCTCTGGGTGATCAGCAAAGAAGACAATATCCTAGCCTGCCGCTAAAACTCCTCTATAGTCAAACAGAAACCGTCCTTCCTGAACTCTAATACACCCAGTTACTGTATAGTTTAGAGTAAGTATTTGCACTTGCTGTAAACTATATTGCATTATATATTAAGCTTGCATTGTAACCCCTGTTCTGAGAGTTTGTTAAGGTTAGGCAGTAACAATTTCTGTCAGTGTTTTGGCCCATACAAATGGTGTGCGAAGAAGGGATGAGCCTTGAAATCCTAAACAGCTGCTTCTTTTTCCAAAACTGCTTCCCAGCCATGGTTTAGCCTTGAGGGTCCACGCCCTGAAAGTTTTGCTTAACCTAGAATTTTAGGATTGAGACATAATTATGTATATGTAATTATGTCTATATATATATATAACATAATTTTGATCTTTTATTTAACTTAGTTTAATCAAAGAAACTACTAAATAATATCGCTAAAAAAAAGTATACCGAAAGCCCTAATAGTAGTACAGTAGAATATCATGTTCAGATTTCGAAATATCACATTTTTAAAATTTGTCAATTTTTCATTTATATGGAAAACTACAAAGCGGTATGTAATTCAATATGATAATGTAGGGTTAACATGGAAATAATTGTAGGGTTGTCCTGTTTCTCTAGAGTCTTCCCACCCCAGGTTGTTTGGGTATATAAACGCTGCTACTGGGTTTATTGGAACACACCAAGTCTCTCTTGCTGAGATTTGACTGACTGCAACCATGAGAGCTTCTCTACTCTTCCTGCCACTGTTTGTGGGCTCCAACCTGGGTAAGTGAGAGGGACTGGGGGAGGGGGGAGGAGGTAGGTTTTGAAATCTAATGGTAAATGTTGAAACCCTTTCTTTCTTTCATGCAAACAGTTGTCCATAGAGGATAGCCATAGTTAGACCTCTTTAAGCCCAATTCTAGCTTAGTTACAGGTAGAGAAAACTAATTGATATGTTGTATCAATCACTGTGTTTAATTAGATGCAGTGTATTATCTTGGGAAGCGTTTACATGCCTTCATGGCACATGACTTACTGTTGGCCTCCTCAAGTACTGTGGTAGTATTTTATTTAAATGTAATAGGATGCTGCAGAGCGAATTTCCACACCATTACTGTTACTGGCTTCAACTGACTTCAAAACAAAGTCAATGAACTTCGGCTTCAATTTTTTAAACCTTGTAAATGCCGAGAAATAAAAATGTAAAAATTGCAGATTCTAGCAACTACTATACATTTGACCTGTTAACCAAAAAAAAAATATTGTCGCCATTGAAGAGGGACTGGAATGTGGAGGAAGCTGTGATGCATGTCTTGTGTTTCTCTAGGTGTGTATGTGCCTGTGTGTGTCTGTCTGTTTGTTTTTGTGTTCATTTTCTTTCCGTGTGTGTTTCTGTCTGTTGTTTTTGTGTTTGTTTTACCTCTGTGTGTGTGTGGTGCATCACGCTTACTTGCTTGCTGTGCGTCTGGTGTTTTACGCAGCATTGTGCTTTCCAGCGCTGGACTGCCAAGTGATTGACGGGCGCCTCAAGCAGATCGACGTCAGCAACGGGCAGGTGTTCGGCGTCAACAGCGAAGACTCGATCTTCACTCGTTACGGAAACAACTGGGTGCAGCTCCCAGGGGCCCTCAAACACGTGACCGTGGGGCCCGCTGGAGTCTGGGGCGTCAACAAGAACAATCTCATCTACAAATTGGTTGGGGGAGGCTGGAAACAAGTTCAAGGTACGGAGTCTATCCACCCAGAAGACTATGAACTGACCGCAAACCAGTACCAATAAAAAAATACATTTATTGTTTCCTAAGAAGTGTATTAAGAATTTGAATTTTGCAGCTATGGCAAAAAGTTTACCATCAGCAAAATTTTAGGATTGAGACATGATTTAAAAAAAAAAAAAAATACTTTTTAAACGTATTTTTTTTTTATCTTTTATTTAACATCATGCAATCAAAGAAACTACAGAATGACATTGCAAATAGTCTACCAGATGCCATAATAGTAGTACAGTAGTATTTCAAAATATCACATTTTTCTTCAATTTGCCACTGTTTTCATTAAGGACTGTATATGGAAAAGAAGTCTACAAAGTGTTAGTATTTAATTCAATATGTTAACGTAACATTATTCCTGCAGGTTTCTTTTGACTTCATGAATAAATATTACTTAATTTTATATGGCGGTGATGTAAAACGTTTTGCCATAGCTGTAGGCACTAGGTCCTTGTTAGGAAGGGCGAGTCTAGTATTATCCACAAAGTTTCTAACCAAATACATCTGCTCCACAAGTTTGGTCATTTTTGTTTTATACAGCTTCTGCCAGCAGCCATACAGTACTTCTCCTCAGTCTTCTATAACAGTCTGGCTCCTTCTCTCCCCTCCCCTCCCAGCCATTCTCACTCTGGTACATTCCTCGTAGGTCAACTGAAGCAGATTGATGCGGGAGGAAACCAATTTATTGCCGGAGTCAACATGGAGGACAACATCTACTGCCTGAATCGCGATGCCACGGTGACCACGTTAGGTGGCGAGGCCCCCGTTCCCTGGAACTTGCTTCCCGGGGCCCTCAAGTACTACTCATGTGGCCCTTACAGCTGCTGGGGGGTGAACGCCGCTGACCAGATCTACGTGATGAAGGGGGTGACCCCGGAGGCCTGCATGGGCAGCAAGGAGTGGCAGCACATCCCCGGAGCGCTGTCCATGATCGAGGTGTCCACCGACGGCAGGGTGTATGGGGTCAACTCTGCCGGGAACGTGTACCGCAGGTGAGCACGCCGGCTCCTTAAATAAAACCAGCATTATGCATTCGGGCTTAGTGACATGCCACAGTGTCTGTCTTCCAGCTTTTTGCATGTAATTTGCTGTTAAAAACATTCTTTGTTTAAAGAGTAAGTAGTGGGGTTACATGTCCCCACGTGCTCCTACAACTGTTTACATCATGTATCTGTCATTTTTCTTTTCATTGTTAACATCCTGACAAATTTTTACACCTATAACTGTCACAGTCTGTTTCAAAGCTCTTTTCAAAATGTCCGCTCTAGTGCACTGAGAGTGTAAGGATTATTGCCCACATTGTCAAACAGGTAACACAGCAAGAACGATCCATGATGTGGTACGGTACAGAAAAGCCAGAGCATGTGTTATGTATTTTTTTATTCGCTTTTCCTACAGTGATTTAGAGGACAGATCTCAAACCCCAGTGCACCAGAGCAGACATTTTTAAAAGAGCACCACACAGGAATGACATTTTAACAAGAAGCAAACACGATTGTGAGATTATTATAATGTATTAATTTTTTTCAGGGACGGGGTCAGCGTTGATAATCCTGCCGGCACTGACTGGATCGATCTGACCATGTGCGTTAACAGCAAGCATGTGTCATATGACCTGGGTGTGCTCTGGGTGATCAGCAAAGAAGACAATATCCTAGCCTGCCGCTAAAACTCCTCGATAGCCAAAAAGAAACCGTCCTACCGGAACTCAAATATACCTACTTACTGTATAGTTTAGAGTAAGTATTTGCACTTGCTGTACACTGTACTGCGTTATATATTAAGCATGCATTGTAACCCCTGTACTATCCTGTAACCCCTGTAAGTTACCTTGGATAAAGGCGTCTGCCAAATAAATAAATAAAACACTACATTTTCACAAATCTTTTATTGCTTTGCTTATGACTATTTTGTTTCACAGACTTGTGTTTTTTATGCATGGAATGGACTGTACTGTTCTCTCTATGGAATAGCAGCCTTTTGAGTTTCTTTTAAGTTTCTTCCTGTTTAACAAATGCCATCTTATAGAAATAAAGCAATAAAAACTAATATGTGTAACCTGTCTGTAATAGGTTTGCTTGGCGCTAGAGGATTAATGTAAATGCTCCAGTCCTACAGAGGTCTGTTTAAATACAAATTGTTTACTCGGGAGAAAATGATTTTCCCCCCTCACCTCCCAAAGAGAAAGGGTGCCCCCTCCAGTCCAGGACAGGTTTGAGGCTGTAGCAGATAGGAGTTTGCAATGGATGCTTAACTCCTTTGATTAAAAAAAAAAAAAAAAACTCTCTTGGCTTCTCCAGTTAAAACCTGTGCTTGGATCACGTGATCTGCTGTATAAAGGATATAAATCATGAATCTTGAGCTGTTCTAATACATTTGCACACCGCTGTATATTGTCAAGCTGTACAACGAGTCATCAGTGACTGAAATATTCAGACACACTAAAAACAATGCAACACCCGGTTTAATGGCATCTTTCTTTCTTTCTTTCTTTCTTTCTTTCTTTCTTTCTTTCTTTCTTTCTTTCACGTTTTAAACCATACCCTGAAGTCACTAGTAAATTAAAAGTAGGTGCAAATGTATGGAGCAGCCTTGACCTTTCACATTAAATGGTTAAACTCACAAACATCAAAGGCATGATAATAAAATCTGTCCCACCCCACCAACCCCCTCCCCACACAGGATCACACACACTCACAAGGCTTATCAAGGACTTTAAAGGAAAGCAACCGTTTAATGGTTTTGAGGTTCCATATTAAAAACCTGAGTTACTGAGGGTTTGTTAAGTTTCGGCAGTAACAACTTCTGTCAGTTTTTTCACCCATACAAATGGTGTGCTAAGAAGGGACGAGCCTTGATAGGCTAAACAGCTTCTTGTTCCAAAACTCACTTCCCAGCCTTGGTTTATCCTTGAGGGTCATTGTCTAACACACCCTGAAATTGTTCCATCACCTAGAGTTTTAGGATTAAGATATAATATATACATACTTGTAAGATCTATTATAAATGTGCACCGTTTTGCTGTCGACAGTAAACATTTTGAAACTGCTTACTTTACTCGTGATTGCTTTCTGTATAAGCAGCGTAACTATACAGTACAACTACACAGGCATGAGGAGATTACTATTAAACACCCCCATTGCTTCTGTAGTTTTGATTTGTATGAAATCAAACCACTGGAACTGAAAATCTTGAAAATGATCAGAATAGCCATATTAGTAATTGATGACTTTAACAGGTCAAACATGCAATCCATTTAAAATAGTGAGAGAAAAGGAAAACACAGCCAAAGATAGTAGTCTAATACACACAAGTGGTACCGATATTAACATCTGTCACTAAAGGAATACATTTAAATTGTAGCCGCTACGCCACTCCCCAATCTTAATAGGGAGAAAAGGAAAATCTTAATTAAGGTTCTTTTCTATTGGGCAAGGACTTAGTTTAATAGTAGCATCACTTCCCAAACACAGAACCCAGAAGCCAAGTAAATGTATACAAAGTTTATTAACACAAAGGCAATTCCAGTTAAAAACTATTAAAAATGTAGCAGCAATTGTCTAGAGTTAGCAGCAATAAATGCAATGTAGAATATGGTTTTAATATAGCAGCAATGATATTAATGTATAAAAATGGTTTCAAATAGCAGTAATCACAATGTCACAGCAATAGCTACATACAGCAACAATAGTCAAATTACAATTAAAAGGCCCAGCCCTTAGTAGCAGTGTGATAACACGGCAAAACAAAAATCAATATCAAAAGAGGTGCTTAACACAATCCAAACGTGCAAGTGAAAATAAAATAAAGAAACAACAAAACAAGTCTCAAATACAACTTGTCCCAACAGGGAAATAACACAAAGCAAAATACATAAAGTGCACTTCTAGTAAAGTAATTAACTGCTATCAAGCTCTGGTACTTTAAACTATAGACTATCACGACTGCCCGTGGTCTGTTAAATGCACAATCAAACGACAATCACTTTCAAATTACTAGTTTAAACACACACATCACTGCGGTTGCAACAACCATAACAATAGTTAAAAGATAGACAAAAGCACAAACACACAATACACCTTCCCTAATACGGAGCGTGGAGGCTAGAGTTATTAAAAAAAAAGGAAACAAGGACCAGGGGTCACAAATGGAGATTAGATAAAGGGGCATTCAGAACAGAAAATAAGAGGCACTTTTTTACACAGAGAATTGTGAGGGTCTGGAACCAACTCCCCAGTAATGTTGTTGAAGCTGACACCCTGGGATCCTTCAAGAATCTGCTTGATGGGATTCTGGGATCATAAGCTACTAACAACCAAACGAGCAAGATGGGCTGAATGGGGCCTCCTCTCATTTGTAAACGTTCTTCTGTTCTTAACACACTCCCTTCAACCCCTGGGAGGACCCAGCAGCTAAATGACTTTGCAGCAATTGCCTCAGTTGCCAGGTTCACACAAAAATATGCACAGCCAAGGTTTGTAGCATTTTATTTTAAAACTGTTTTTCATTTTAATAAATACACTGTGACAAAGTTGGACATTGTCTAAAATATGACTACCAATAGTCAGGACTTCTTTTATTTATTGTGCCCTTTTAAGGCTTTAAACTAAATAAGCTTTGCATGGACATTTATGATACTGTGCATTTCAGCATAAACACATGATCTGAAAGTGTTAGCGATAAAAATACATTTGTAAATACATGTGTTTTGTTCAGTTGATAATCCTTCAGCCTGTACTTAAGAAAACTTTGTGTTCCTTTCCTTCAGCAGAAGCTTAAACCCTCCAGCATTGCCAAGACAGACCAAAACCACAAGGTCATCTTTAACCCAGTAACTCCAGCTGTGTAAAATAAATAAGAAATAATGGTTTTAAATATTCACTTAATGTATAAATGGTCTCCCGTTATTATTTTTTGGTGGGTTTATCATTAAGAAGTACTTACAGTTCTTTATGAACTATGTCATTTTTTACACACACGTTAGTCTTTTTACTGCACACACACACACACACACACACACACACACACATCTCTGGTTAAAGTCATCCTGTGTAGCTCTCTTCTGTATTGGGTAATATAGCTCTGTAAATTCAACTGTTTTGTATTTTGTCAACGCTTCACATTTCTGCCCATTTTAAAACTTTTTTCATTTTTTTGTGAACAATTTTTTATTGTTTTAACATTAGCATAACAACAAAGAACAGACACAATTGTAAAAGATAAAAAACAAAAAACAAAAAAAACCACACAGTAAGAAACGAAAAAATAGAATAAAATAAATGACAACAAAAATAAATATACAATTGCATACAGACATAAATAAATTAATACAATATATCATACAGCAGTGTGTAGAGCAATTTGCCTAATGAGAAACCCTGGTGAGAATGTGCTCAGCTATGACATCAGCTGCCGTCGACCATGAATTTAGAGTAGCCAAACTGGCTAAATGTATCCTTGCCGTGGATCTTTCTAATAAAATAATCTCATGAAAAAAATATAACCAAACAAAATATCAGGCTCTACCCATGCCCTCAGGATCACCTTCATGGCTGCAGTCAATCCAGCAAGAAACAAGCGTTTTGACATTCTGTGAATTTCAAGTTGCGAATCATCACCCAGAAGGAGTACTCCTGGGCACAGCGGCACCTGAACATCAATCAGACAAGACAGTACTAACACTACAGATTTCCAGAGGGGCTGGACCTTGGGGCACTCCGAGAACATATGAAGATAAGTGCCAACTGCACCCTGTGTACACCCATGACAGAGGGGGTCTCCCAATATTTTCATTTGGTATCTTCTGTGTGGGGTTGCATAAGCTGTATTTGTTTAAAATGAACATGGTGATATCTCCCATGTCCATGCACTTCTAACATTGAAATGATTCTGCTGCAGGTCTATATACCACTTCTTGAATAGGGCTTTGCAGAGATGTAGCTAGACTAAAAGTATATTACATACACATGCCTGGCCACTATATAAAAGGACCTGGCCCTGATATGGGGGTCACCATTTGCTCTGATCACAGCCTTGACTCCACAAGGTGCTGGAAGGTGTCTGTTGATCATTCACTCATTAATATTCAGCGCAGAGAGGCAGGCAGAGGATCGTGATGACGAATCATTCACACAGTGGGATTGAGATCACTGCAGTGGCCATGGAAGAATTCTCTCTAGTTCTGGCACGGTGGATGGGGTGCATTATTAACCATTGGCGGGCCTGTGTCGGACCTGGTCCGACATTGCAATTATTCCTATCCGGTCCAATGTCAGACCCTGTCCGACATCATCAAAAAAACGCAAAAAATGCATTTCTAGTCGTTTCTTCGTTGGAAAAAGCCGAGAAAACCATTCAATGGCCGAGTGGGAGCGACAGGAGACAAGCCAAAAAAAAAAATAAAAAAGGGCGTATCTCATGAATAGTCATACTTGCCCCTGGCATCAGATAGGGGCGGCCATAAGGAAACAAGCTGCCTGTTACTGAATCAGGGCACAGAGAATAACACAGACATTTGCAGAGCTTTTTTGAGATGTTATAGTAATAAAATAATGACTTGGATCGCATTATTGAGGAGTTTGGTGATAAAACGAGTGATCAGGAGATGATCGATCGGTATGTACGACTATTATTATCATTATTAATTTCTTAGCCTATGTGAAAGCTATAGCGAACGAAAGGGTGGGCGGGGCTGGAGATGCCTAGTGAGTGCTTTGTTGATATGCAGGGCCTTTTAAACCCGTTTGACTATGGAAACAGCACGTCTAAAATTAACTGCGTGTGTGAAAATAAATTGGACCTGACGCACCTGACACGCACTTAATAAATGGACTGCAAAGGGTTAAGCCATCAGGGTTCAGCATTTCTGACTTAATGCTTAAGCTAACTGTTTGCCTTGCAGAATAACAGAGGGATCCAGGCTATACCAGGAGAACATGCCCCACACCAGGACGATGCCAAACCCAAATCGGGGAGATTGGCTGGGCAGTAGATTTCTATGACAGGCAACTAAACACAAAAGAGCAGCACCTGAACTCATTTTCAGAGCAGCTTAAGACAATATTTTAGTCATAAAAAAAAAATTATTACATGAACCATAATAATAATCTAGTCTAGTTCAGCTGGCAGATTGTCACAGTGGAATCAAAATGAATCCCAAACCCAGGATAGACTGGCTCAGTGAATACGGTTTGGATTCTGTGCAGGAGGGTCATTGTGTTAGAGACTCTATAAAATGACAGTGTGCTAGCATTAAAGTCCTGATACACTCCTATTCTGGGGGAGTGGGGGGCAGTTATTGCAGATTGGTTGTTATTGTGCCGGGCAGTATAACTGGAATCAGAGCAGAACAATCTCCACAACTTGTCATTGTATCCAAGGGCACAGGAATCACTCAATCCTTTCCTGCTGATTCCTTTACATGTGACTCCTATATAAACCCCAGTCCCACTCCACTCAATCTCCCAGTAACATGGAGTCCCAGACAAATCCTCTCTGCAAAGCACATGGGACCAGTTGTCAAATCTCTCTGGGTGATCAGGATATGGCTGGGTTTCCCTTTTACACGTCATGTGATAGAAGAATGATAGAATAATCGCACAAAGAGTTCTAATCTAATATGTTTGGGTGATCTCTGTGATTTGTATAACCTGAATAATGATATTATATGAAGTTTGATGTTAACATAGTATTAGATTTACAATGTTGAACTAACACACTGGAATGTGGCCAAGGGTCAGCAGCCTTGTTTTCAGAGAAGTGCATGAGTCAGTGACATGAGAATAGGACACTGTTTCAAATGATAATATTTTGAGACAGCGATAATTCCTCTTTTCTCCCCAGTCACTTAGCTAATATTCTTGTATTGGGGGAATCAACTTTGTGGGACCTGACAGACACTCTCTCCCTAGCAACTAGAAAAATCAGCCAATCAGAAAAGTCGGTAGGCAACAGTATCAAGAATACCACAAGGTTGGTTTGAGCTGACTAAGGAGGATAGGAATTACCACAAGTCATGAACTCTGTGCAAAAACTGATTATATAAGGAACTGTTTGACTTAGTGTTTTTTGAGCTTTCTTTGCGGTTGCTTGCAGAGTCTGTGTTACTTTGTTGAATGCTCCAGTCTGCAGACTAATAAAATGTGAGTTGCTCCGACTTGTCTCTGTCTCAATCGTTCTCTCGGTACGGGACCGGTGCCTGCTCGGTTGTATGCAGAAAATTCCACCACAGTCACCTTTCTGTTCCCTTCAGACAAACAGAGGTTTCTATATGCTGTGTTGGGATTCAGTGTGAGCTGACAGGAATCTAATTTAAAGAGAAGACAGAGGAGAGTCAAAAATCACTGAGAAAATGTCCACTAGGTTTGAATAGCACAAAAACGCGATCTCCATCATTCTTTGTTGCTGTTGTGCTTGGATCATTATTTGCTTCCTAAATATAAAAATATATTTTTGTCAGCAACTGGGTCAAATTCTAAAAATTGAAGTGATGGGATTTGAAATATGACCACTAGGGGCATGCAGCTGTCATTTCTGTCTGGAGACACATTTGTGTTGAGATTTTCCATTTATTATTTATCAGTTTCAGATGGGTAGAAATGAAAACTTGCACACTTTGTGGTTATTTCTGAAAACTACATCACAGAAACACCAATCCGATAATATAATTTCAATTTTATATGAATATATAAATAACCATCCAAGCAGAAACATCAATATATAATTACACCAAAATGCACATAAAATATTAAAAAGGCAAGAAGTTAACTATTTGTAAAATGTAGCAAGCATGTATAAATGTATGAAATACATTTGAAGAAAACATCTTTAAAAAAAAAACTTTATACATGTATTTGTAAGCCATCAGCAACATCTTTCAGTGAAAACAGCTTACATTTTAAAAACTCAGCTCTGTTCCTTGTCTCTGGAGGCCACAGACTGTAAACTGCAACTTCATTCACTGGGCAGAAAAAAAAAAGAGAATTGAAAAATGTGGATTAACACACAACACACAGACTCCAAACAGCAATCTGCCATGCTCTTAATTTTTAAAGACAAATTGCATCTGTTCAGTTTATCAGTGTAGCAAAGGACCCAGCTAACTCCACCCTCATCAGGAATCTTTCACACAAGAACTAATCTAATACATCTCCAGCCACTCTTTTACTGAGGTGTTAGGTCCTTCCAAAAAGGGAGAATATCTCTGAAGGTAAAATGCTTTACTGGCTGAAAAGCCATACCTTTGAAACGTCTGTCACTGCTCCTAGACCCCATGGTATAAACTGCCATTTCATTCATTAAATAAAATACAGAAAACTGTTTTAAGCAAAAACTTTACTGTAGGATTTGGAATAGAAACAATGACCTCCAATTCCTATAAGATAAGAATATGCAAGACTTAATGTTAGAATCAATCTGTTTCTGTTTGAATGCTATTGTGGTGTTTTCTTATGTAATGTCTTTAGAAACTCTCTTCCTTTCTGCTCATCACTTGGGATGTCACTGTAAATGAGGTGGGGCGTTTCAACCTGGGGAATCATTTGAAATAAAACATCTGCAATATTTATATAGCCAACAATCTGCAAGAGGTCTTTATTATTGTCTTGCAAGTCCTGTCCCTCCTCAAGCCATGGCCTATTTGAGAAATCTCTACCAAAAGAATCTATTTCACACCAACCTGTTGTGGTTATTTTGACTAATTCCCCCTTGCAGAAGTCCTCAATATGGTCTTTAAGTTTAGATACTGCTTTCCTCACAGCCCCAAAAGAGATGCCTGTATTAACAGCAATGATGGCTAAGTCCCCAGCTTCAGGAGGGGCACAGAGAGACTGGAAATTCTACAACAGGAAAGTAGAGAAAAGGAGTTTTCAGTGAAACAGAATGGGGTCCAAAACATTCCTGGGGAAAAGCAAGGATTCATTCAATTGGAGAGGTCTGTCTGAAACCGTCCCAGTTATGTACTTGAGATTTTCTAACAAGCAGTGATGTTACCTGTAGAAAATGGATGTGATCCTCTGTCTCTGAAAGCTATTTCAGCTCATCATTTCTTCTCCTTAGCTCAGCAATCTCCTGCTCCAGTTTCTTCATGCATCCTTCAGCCTGATTCACTGCAGCCTTCTCGTTAGCTCCAATCAGCTCAATAACCTCAGTGTGGATCTTCTCAATGGATCGGATCAGCTTAGTAAAGATAGTCTTACTTTTCTTTAATTCTATGCATGCAGATCTCTGAGTGAAAGAACACAGCAGGAGAGTCTTCTGTTAAAGGAATATTTATAATACCAACTAACATACTATTAATCTTACCAGTCATATATCCTTTTATGCACATTTGCTTTCTGTCTTGGTTATTTACCATGCTTTACCATTTAACTGGGCAATATTTGTTATTCATTCATAAATAATTCGGATTACAAATAATGCTATATAAAGATTGGTCAGTCAATTGCAAGGTACCAAATTTAGTCTGATCCACTAATGTTTGTACCATATATGATCCCAATGCAGCGTACCAGAAGTTGATTAGATCATTGGGAGCATCTAAATGAGATCAAGTTTAGAACCGATTGCAGTGTACTAAACTAGGCCTGTGTAGTCACAAAAATATCCACATTAAGTTGGCCCTGTGAATCATTTGCAACTTGAATGAATAACTCATCGATGAATGAGCAGTCTCAGCTCAGGAGCGTCTTGTCGCCGATAACTGCGCAGACATGGAAGATTCTCATCTTGCTGGGAACCAGACAAGATTGACCTTCAACCCAAGTTTTAATTTGGGGGGGTTGTACAATGACTGTCGCGTGTCTGCGAGTTTTAATATTAAGTTGCGGGTCCTAGCCGTGAAATGCAGGTCACTTGGGTGGTCTGCTGGACATTATATTAACTCATTACAAAGATTTCAAAATGTGTTTGGACCTATAGTTGCTTCCGGGGTTACGTCAAAAAAATTGTGTTGAAAAGTAACACAATTGTTGTGTTGTGTCCTTCAATACAAAATGTGTTCCCACAACAGACTTGTGTTAAATAAAACACATTGTGTTTATATAAAAAAAAAAAAATAGTTGTTGTGTGGTTTATATTCGGGGCATTGTCAGCTATTGGGGGCATATTATCAACACTGATTGTCCACACTTTTGTAGGTGTGAATTTAAAACATTTTTGTATGAAAAACTTATCAAATAACAATAAAAACACGTTACATCATGTTCAGAGATATTTTGCATCGATGCAAAGAAAATCAGGAGACCCTAACACGTTGGCACAAGCTCAAAGTGTGTCTCGTGCAGAGCGGGAGCTGCTTTCAGTCTAACCGCCGAGCAGACCCGAAAGCAGACTCCCCACTCGAGTAGAACAACAACATGAAGACATGGCTCTCTCAAAGGAAAACACAACTAGTGAAAAAAAGCTGCAGTTTGTCTAAAAGCAAGAGAATCTGATCATAAACTACACAGAATCTCCTGCTCCAGGGACAGCATTCTGCCGTCTGCTCTCAACCGATAAACTAAACTCTCCCACGAAACGTAAGACTATTACAAAAAATAATAGGTGTCTCACTGTCCCCAGAACCTCTTGATAGTAGAATTCCTTTGAATACACACTGAACCAATTATGTTTTGTTCTTCCTTAATGGTTCAACATCACATGCGTTACAGTGATATTTAATGGTGAATATTTGTAAAAAAATAAAATTATATAAATACTGTATGTATATATTAGTGGCTCTCAAAAGTATTCACCCTCCTTGGACATTTTATTGTGTTACAACATGGAATCAAAATGGATTTAAATTAGGAGTTTTTGCCACTGATCAACACAAAAAAGTCCATAATGTCAAAGTGAAAAATAAAATCTACAAATTGTTCTAAATTAATTACAAATACAAAACAGAAAATAATTAATTGCATAAGTATTCACCCCCTTGAGTCAATATTTGGTAGAGGCACCTTTGGCAGCAATTACAGCCATGAGTCTATTTGGATAAGTCTCTACCAGCTTTGCACACCTGGACACTGCAATTTTTGCCCATTCTTCTTTGCAAAATTGCTCAAGCTCCGTCAAGGTGAATGGGGACCTTTGGTAAACAGCAATTTTCAACTCTTTCCACATATTCTCAATTGGATTGAGGTCCGGGCTTTGACTGGGCCACTCCAGGACCTTGACCTTTTTGTTTTTAAGCCACTCCAGTGTGGCTTTGGCTGTATGTTTGGGGTCATTGTCCTGCTGGAAGATGAATCTTCTCCCAAGTCCCAGGTCTCTTGCAGACTTCAGCAGGTTTTCCTCCAGGATTTCTCTGTACTTTGCTGCATCCATTTTGCCCTCTATCTTCACGAGCTTTCCAGGCCCTGATGCAGAGAACCATCCCCATAGCATGATGCTGCCACCACCATGCTTCACGGTAGGGATGGTGTTCTCAGGATGATGTGCGGTGTTAGGCTTGCGCCAAACATAGTGCTTAGCGTTGAGGCCAAAAAGCTCTATTTTGGTCTCATCAGACCATAGAATCTTCTTCCACTTGGTCTCAGAGTCTCTCACATGCCTTCTGGCAAACTCTAGCTGAGATTTGATGCAAGTTTTTTTCAACAATGGCTTTCTTTTTGCCACTCTCCCATAAAGGCCAGTTTTGTGAAGCACCCGGTCTATTGTTGCCATATGCACAGTGTCTCCCAGCTCAGCCGTGGAAGACTGTAACTCCTCTAGAGTTGCCATAGGCCTCTTGGTGGCCTCCCTGACAATTTCCCTTCTATGTGACTTCTAAAGACAATTGGTTGCACCAGAGCTTATTTAGGTGTGTCATAGCAAAGGGGGTGAATACTTATTCACGCAATTATTTTCTTTTTTATATTTGTAATTAATTTAGAACAATTTGTAGATTTTATTTTTCACGTTGACATTTTTTGGTGTTGATCAGTGGCAAAAACTCTTAAATCCATTTTGATTCCATGTTGTGACACAATAAAATGTGGAAAAGTCCAATGAATGCTTTTGAGAGCCACTATATATATATATATATATATATATATATATATATATATATATATATATATATATATATATATACAAACAACATTCACACAACACTTGGCTATACAGTACTGAGTGTTATCCAACCACAATATCTGTAAAAAAGCTGGCTGTTTTAAGACACGCTATTGGGTCCCCCTGCAGGCAAGAATAGACCCATTTCCACTTGCAATGGAAAAACATTTTCAATCGCTGCTCCTTCTGGACCTATGCAGCTGTGGCACTGATGGGATGAACCTACGTCATCTTTTAAATGTAACACTGACACTTTCCCTGGCCACGATAACATTTGTATAGGATTGTATTGTATGGTAAATCAAAAGGAGTAATACACATTTTAACTACTTTTGAAAAGACTGCTTTTGATTTTGCCGCACTGCAAGCCTTGTGTTGCAGGATAAATTACATGACCATTTTAATTTCTTTCTATCAATTTAAACCTCATTTTATAATTAAGAATCAATTATTTAGCCAAGTGAATTAAAATGACCATTTAAATGTATATTTAATTCATTGAAGCATGCTTGAAATATATCCAAATTGATATTTAACACTGTGTAAACATACAGGATGATTTTTCAGAGCATTTTTCTGCAGTGAAAAATTCTCCCTCTCCTAATAAAGTCTAGCTAACATTACAAAACTATGTTTAAGTGAAAATATATTTATTTTATTGCTCTTGTCCACTCTCTTGCTTGCTTTGCACCTTTAAACTTTCACAATTACTTTCAGAAAATCAGGAGAAAAGTGTGTTCTGGTGTAACACTTTATATCGGTTTACCTACGGATATCAGTTACACATTTTAATAAATACATGTTTATGTGAAGAAGCATGAATTGACACATACTACAGTATTGATTTGAACGCGTTAAACACAATTGTATAATATCACTGCATTTGTTTCCTGTTATAAGATGACAAATGTTCCTAAGATTTAAAAGTATTGTTGTGTATTTACACAGATGGATGCTGAAAGGACACTTTTAAAATTGTGGGATTCGAAAAGGAAGATACAAACTGCAGTTGTGTGTTCCAACAATTTAAAAAATCTGTTTCCTTGACTTTTGATACACTACCCCGAGCACTCTGATTGGCTAAAATTCAACAGATACTATTACGCTGAAGTTAATGGTCTTTGTTTAAAATGACCATGTGCACAGACTCCAGATTTTCAACGTTCAGCGACAGGTATTCGATCATCGGACCATGCTGAAGATGGCCGTCTAGCTGAAATGTTTGTTCTTCATTTATGTTCTAGTCTTTTGTTGCTGTTTTCTTTTTTTAATTATAAAACATTAAATAAAGTGATCGACTACTGGAACTAAAACCATGTTGTAACACAATAAAATGTGCAAAAGTCCAAGGGGGGTGAATACTTTTGAAAGCCACTGTAATGTTTTCTTGTTTATTATATACAAAATATGTTCAAGATGTAAGCATCTTTTGTTGGTTTTTTTTTCTTATAAAAACGTCTGTACATTCTATATAAATGCAGAATGCTGTGTAAATAACAGACCTGTCAATTTTATTTTCATTGTTAACATCCTGACGTTTTACACTTGGAACTTTAAAAGTGTGTTTCAAAGCTCTTTTGAAAACATGTAAGGGTTATTGCCCGTATTGTCAAACAGGTAATACAGAAATAACGATCCATGATACAGAACTTTGCTAAAACTCTCCTGCATGGAGTACAGACTCCAATTCCTACTGGTGAATATTGCACTCTCACTGAAATGTTTTGACTTATTTTATTTTGTCAGTATAGGCTTTTTTTAATTTGTATTGTTTCAGTCACATAATCTGTTTATTGCCTAACGCATGAGGAAGCCTGAATGATCCTTTACATTCATGCAGCCTACTGGGGCACTAACTGAAGTGACTATTCTACTAGGATATAAATACATTAGTATTTTGTAAAGCATGGACCTCTTGTATGTATTAAAACTGTCTATGTTTTAGTTGAGTACATCTATTGAAGACTACTTAAAGCTGAGTGACAGAAAAAAAAAACAAGACATCAGCAGGCCTCAATTCTATCCAAGTATGAGATTGTGCAACTGAGAAATGTGACAGATGTACTTATCCTCTCAAGCTAAGCAAATTATTCAGCTTCGTAGAAGTGTTTCTTTTTTGGCATAAACACTGCATTATCAGATGCAAGTAATTCCTTATTGTGCAACATCCTTAAAGCTACTTAGATGTTCCAGAAATAAATGGCTCACACAATTGCTGCAATTGTTAGAGTAAAGGATTCCAAGGGTTAACAGTGTTAAATGTCCTGACATGTTGCTACAACTGTTTAAATACCTGTGTCATTTATTTTCATTGTTAACGCCTGACAATCCCGACAATCTTCTACACTTTATAAAGTTTCAATTCTGTTACTTCTCAGGATGTCTGCTACACTGCACAAGTGGGGTTTGAGATCAGGGGTGTGTCTCCTCTGATCACTGCCAAAAGCGTGATCAGAAAAAAATGCTTTTGCTTTTGTGTTCCGTACGACATCACGGGTCGTTACTGCCGTGTTACTTGTTTGGTAATGTGGGTAATAATCCTGACACTATCAGCTAGATGCCAGAATACGCAAAACCAGCTTTCTGTTAAACGCTATACTTTATGGAACCCTGGTACTTGCTCTAAGTACTCTTATTCTCACAGATAATTTGGTATCCCCTGTGTTTCTCGCTGTCAATACCACTCTTGTGTGTGTTCTGTACATAAAAGAACTATATAAACAAATATCTGTAAACAATAACGTTATATGTAACGTTAAATCATATCCTGATGTAACTATCACTATTTAATCATATCCTGATGTAACTTTCACTATTATCTGCTGTATTATTGAATTGTGGTTTGTCACACTTGAAAAAAAATTATTGTATTTCTTGCTCTTATTGTATGACTTGTATTGTAACACTTGAATGTATTTGTATTTGCTTGCGATTGTAAGTCGCCCTGGATAAGGGCGTCTGCTAAGAAATAAATAATAATAATAATAATAATAATAATAATAATGTAATACACTATACATTTTTTATATAGTTTATTTCAGGAATAACAGCACAAGTCACTGTCTTATAGTGGAAGTTGAAGTTGTCACATGGTATGTGGTGGGCATACTTTTATTTCAGTGTGTGAGCTCATTTTTCCAAAATTTTAAGCCACAGGTAACTAAAGATGTCTGAGAGTGAATCTGAGTGATACATTTGGTTTTAAAAGCTGCATAAATGTAGATTTTTCTCCAAGTATTATCCTGTTTAAATGCTGACTATGACTACGTTTATCAATAAGCAATTTATTATAACAGATTTGTATTTATTTACATCCATACAGTATTTGTTTTATTAAAATGTGTCATGAGTGTTTGAATGTATGTAAAATAGAATGAAGTGTTTCTTTGTTTTGCTATAGCTGTTGTCACGCTTAGGCTGGGATTAAATCAAAACTTTGACCCACCCGCTAATCACAAATTACAAACCTGTACCTAATAGCGATTTTTCCTTTTTTTTCTTTTTTTTAAAAGAAGCTTCTTTGCTCTACTCATAAAAGCACCCTCCATCAAAATCTGGGTTATAATTTGATATTAGCGGATGGGTCAAACTTCTGATTTAATTCCAGCCTTAAACACCAGCAATTGATATGTTTATCGCTAGCTAATAACATTTTATTTCAGACATTTTTATTACATCAACCGATTTGTATGTTATTTTAATTTTCTTAATCCCTTTGCTATATGAGAATCCTGATCTACATAAATTACATTAAAAGAAGTGTTTCACTATTCAATTCTCCAATTTAAACGGTGTCATCGTTAGCAATAATAACAGCAATCGGGTAACTTGAATCTATTTCCCCACTTCAGGGTTTGTCATCTGTCATAATTGTCTTTTGCAAGTAGTCAAAAATAATCCCTGGAAATACTTCTTTAAAAATATAGTTTGGGTCTTTCAAACTTGAAAGTTTATAATAAGGCTACCTAGTTTGTGGGAGAATGGGTTGGTTCAGTGGGGAGGGGAGGTTAGGGTTGGTTCAGTGGAGGGGAGGGGAGGTTAAGGTTGGTTCAGTGGAGGGGAGGTTAGGGTTGGTTCAGTGGAGGAGGGGAGGTTAGGGTTGGTTCAGTGGAGGGGAGGTTAGGGTTGGTTCAGTGGAGTGGAGGGGAGGTTAGGGTTGGTTCAGTGGAGGGGAGGTTAGGGTTGGTTCAGTGGAGGGGAGGTTAGGGTTGGTTCAGTGGAGGGGAGGGGAGGTTAGGGTTGGTTCAGTGGAGGGGAGGGGAGGTTAGGGTTGGTTCAGTGGAGGGGAGGTTAGGGTTGGTTCAGTGGGGGAGGGGAGGTTAGGGTTGGCTCAGTGGAGGGGAGGTTAGGGTTGGTTCAGTGGTGGAGGGGAGGTTAGGGTTGGTTCAGTGGAAGGCAGGGGAGGTTAGGGTTGGTTCAGTGGAGGGGAGGTTAGGGTTGGTTCAGTGGAGGGGAGGGGAGGTTAGGGTTGGTTCAGTGGTGGAGGGGAGGTTAGGGTTGGTTCAGTGGGGGAGGGGAGGTTAGGGTTGGTTCAGTGGTGGAGGGGAGGTTAGGGTTGGTTCAGTGGAAGGCAGGGGAGGTTAGGGTTGGTTCAGTGGAGGGGAGGTTAGGGTTGGTTCAGTGGGGGAGGGGAGGTTAGGGTTGGCTCAGTGGAGGGGAGGTTAGGGTTGGTTCAGTGGGGGAGGGGAGGTTAGGGTTGGTTCAGTGGAGGGGAGGTTAGGGTTGGTTCAGTGGGGAGGGGAGATTAGGGTTGGTTCAGTGGGGGAGGGGAGGTTAGGGTTGGTTCAGTGGTGGAGGGGAGGTTAGGGTTGGTTCAGTGGAGGGGAGGTTAGGGTTGGTTCAGTGGAGTGGAGGTTAGGGTTGGTTCAGTGGAGTGGAGGTTAGGGTTGGTTCAGTGGAGGGGAGGTTAGGGTTGGTTCAGTGGAGGGGAGGTTAGGGTTGGTTCAGTGGAGGGGAGGTTAGGGTTGGTTCAGTGGAGTGGAGGTTAGGGTTGGTTCAGTGGAGGGGAGGTTAGCGTTGGTTCAGTGGAGGGGAGGTTAGCGTTGGTTCAGTGGAGGGGAGGTTAGCGTTGGTTCAGTGGAGGGGAGGGGAGGTTAGGGTTGGTTCAGTGGAGGGGAGGTTAGGGTTGGTTCAGTGGAGAGGGGAGGTTAGGGTTGGTTCAGTGGAGTGGAGGTTAGGGTTGGTTCAGTGGAGGGGAGGTTAGCGTTGGTTCAGTTGGGCGGAGGTTAGGGTTGGTTCAGTGGAGGGGAGGGGAGGTTAGGGTTGGTTCAGTGGAGGGGAGGGGAGGTTAGGGTTGGTTCAGTGGGGGAGGGGAGGTTAGGGTTGGTTCAGTGGGGGAGGGGAGGTTAGGGTTGGTTCAGTGGAGGAGGGGAGGTTAGGGTTGGTTCAGTGGGGAGGGGAGGTTAGGGTTGGTTCAGTGGAGGGGAGGTTAGGGTTGGTTCAGTGGGGAGGGGAGGTTAGGGTTGGTTCAGTGGGGAGGGGAGGTTAGGGTTGGTTCAGTGGAGGGGAGGTTAGGGTTGGTTCAGTGGAGAGGGGAGGTTAGGGTTGGTTCAGTGGAGGGGAGGTTAGGGTTGGTTCAGTGGAAGGGAGGGGAGGTTAGGGTTGGTTCAGTGGGGGAGGGGAGGTTAGGGTTGGTTCAGTGGAGGAGGGGAGGTTAGGGTTGGTTCAGTGGAGCGGAGGTGAAGTGATGGTATGGCACCCACAGAGCCCTGATCTCAACATCATCGAGTCTGTCTGGGATTACATGAAGAGAGAGAAGCAACTGAGGCTGCCTAAATCCACAGAAGAACTGTGGTTAGTTCTCCAAGATGTTTGGGCCAACCTACCTGCCGAGTTCCTTCAAAAACTGTGTGCAAGTGTACCTAGAAGAATTGATGCTGTTTTGAAGGCAAAGGGTGGTCACACCAAATATGGATTTGATTTAGATTTTTCTTCTGTTCACTCACTTTGCATTTAGTTAATTGATAAATATAATCTATTAACATGTCTATTTTTGAAAGCATTCTTACTTTACAGCATTTTTTCACACCTGCCTAAAACTTTTGCACAGTACTGTATATTTTATATATATATATATATATATATATATATATATTAAATAAAAAATAATAAATTATACGTGCACACATATAAATATATGTTAGAGACGAATTAATATTTATGTATAAATGTCGGTCTATTTGTAACATTGTAAAATGATTATTACCTCATAATATCGTAAAATACATACATTACTGTTACAAATATTTCAAATGTTCTGATTCACAGCCATCCCACCTTGCTCCGTGTCTGGCTCCCTGTAAAAGGATAAAGCGGTTCTGATAATGAATGAATGAAAGAATGATTTAGAGCCCCTTTCAGTTCCTGTTTGGTAACAAAAATGCTTGATCCTTAGTACCGTACGGGATCAGCTAGTCTCTAACTTTATTCTGCTTGTTTTTTCATTGCAATTGGTACTCAGTTAGTACGCAGCTGGGGATGATCCCGAGATAGTACCGTACTAGCTAGTACGCAACTTAGCACAAATTATTCTTAGGCTTCATAGGTAAAACAGAGACTGTGAAACAATGCTTGAACAAAAGTTATTGTATTTCTTGCACTTATTGTATTACTTGTATTGTAACACTTGAAATGTATTTGCTTACGATTGTAAGTCGCATAAGGGCGTCTGCTAAGAAATAAATAATAATAATAATAATAATAATAATAATAATAATAATAATAATAATAATAATAATAATAATAATGCACATTTGGCCTCCTTTAAATTAAAGTTGGTTTGAGCGCTGTAGCTGCTATGGTTGAGAAGATAAAGCCATTTTACGGGTCAGGTAGGCTGTGTGCGTATATGCAGTTTTTCACAAATTATTTGTTTGAGTCACATGTAAAGGATTGTTGTATTATACAACGCCGGGAAATCTGAAATTAAAGCGAGCAGCTTTGCCTCCATTTTATTTTTTTTACTTCTTCCTCGCAAAGGAACCTCCTACGTTTCCCTGATTGGCTGTTGGTAGGTTACGTCACGGCGCGGCAAAAGTTGAAAATATTTTATCTCTTGCGCATCCCTCTGCCGCTGCGCGTAACCGCATTCATTGAAAACCATTGCTTTTGCCGCGCAGCGTCCGGTGTGAACGCCCCTTAAGTGTGCGTATATGCGGTATGTTATTTTCCACAAATTCTTCTTAGGCTCGCATGTAAAACAGAGACTGTGGGACAATTCACAATTGGTATTCTTTACATTAAAGTTGGTTTGAACGCTGTAGCTGCTGTGGTTACGGAGATAAAGCCCTTTTGCGCATGTCAGATATGCTGTGTGCGTATATGCGGTATGTTATTATTTTCCATAAATTATTCTTAGGATTCACATGTAAAATATAGACTGTGAAACAATTCACACTTGGTATCATTTAAATTAAAGTTGGTTTGAGCACTCTAGCTTCTGTGGTTGAGGAGATACAGCCATTTTCATTCATGTCGGGTTAGCGTGAGTCGAATATCAAACGTCAAGCTAACTCTACCGCGGTTACAAATAAATGGTTCAAACCCTTACCTGTTTCCCAGTCCTTTCCGTCTCAGCTGAGACTGTATCGTGGTTCTTGTGTTTATGTTGTGAACACAACGCGCAAATAAACATCTGGTCGGTTCTACAAAAGACCTCGACAATTTTTTGATGTTCAGCACAAAGCTTCTGCTCCAGATTTCCAATTGCATTGATCAGCTTGTGCCTCTTGAAAGCAGCACCCTCACTGTGTGTCTTGACGTGTGTTTCACAGTAAGAGGCCAGGCACGTCAAACAGGATTTCACAGCTTTGAACTTTCTCCCAGTGCAGAAATCACACGGCACATCTCCAGCATAACTTTGAGCAAGAGGAGGATTGAGCCTTCTCTTCTTGAATTCTCCAACAACTTCAGACAGCATGGTGTTTCTGCACAGAACAGGCCTTGGATTAAAGGTCTCTCTGCACTGGGGGCAGCTGTAGACACCTGTATGATCAGTCTGATCCCAGCAGTTCTTAATACACCCCATACTGTAACTGTGTCCACATGGAATAGCGACTGGGTCCTTCAGTATCTCCAGACACCACAACTGGTTCTCAGCTATCTGGATATTCGCTTCTGCCATTCTTGCTGCAGTGAGACGGAAAGACGTTCACAGGAAACCGGACTATTGAGCAGTTGTGTGAATCTACAGTCGTTACAAGAGGCTTTTAATAAAACAGGGGAAAGGGAGGGGCAGCACACTAGCCCTTTCCACGCCTCCCTCACGCTTTCACATTCTTCTGCTTTTTTTTTAAGTCACGTGGTTAACTTTTCACGGGCTTTGGCTTTGTTGTTTAGTTATCGATTCGGCACAAGTGCAAGTCGTCCGAGTTGCAAAAAAAATGTCACATCAAGGGCAATAATAAACAAGAAAACATACCTAGATTTAAATTTCAGTTGCTAAAAGAATGAACCATGAAAAAAGATTCGGGGAAAGTATGAGGAGAAAGGGGGAAATGTTGTGTTAAAAGTTTCTAAAGTGAAATAACGGTATAAATTATTTAAATGCATTGGTTTATGTTCGCTATATACATTAATGTGAAATGATCAAATTAAAGCCTTGTTTTTGAGAACAATGTTATGACCAGTAATGCATTTATTTTAGTATTTTAGTGATTTGAGCTGACTCTGTTGTCCAATGAAAACTTTAATACCCTCGCTATGAACTCTATACTAGATTTAATGTCTAGCGGTGGAGTGATAGCATTTTGGCAAATCGTGAAGGATTTGCTACTCATGAAAACAAACACTAAGTCTTTTAAACAGTATTAACTGTCTGAAAATTGACAGGGAGCTTACAAACTGTCAAGGACATGTGGGGTTTCATTTTTAACCCATTAAGCGCCATTGTCTTCATTTGAGGATAGGCTACTTTGTAATTATCGGAAGCATTTTAACCTGCATCTACCTGTTATTTTTTTGTTATGATACCTTACTCTAATATTGTTAACCGCAAAAGTTCAGCCTAAATGTAATGTATCAAATTACACAATTAATCTGGTACTTAGCCACACTGTGCAAATAAAAATTAACACGTTATTTTAAATCCAAATGGCACGTTACAGACAATACGTTTCAGTGCGCCATTGTTGATGTTGGCATTACTGCAGTTAACTAAAAGCAAGCTGTTTACATTGTGATAAAGTGCAATATTACTTTTCAACGAGGGAAGTCATATGTTTTAATTGTGCACACCCAGAGTGTGTAAAAATGAAAATAATATAATTTATAACAAAACCAAAATGCCATATATTTTATTGTTCAAACCTTAATATTATGTTAACACACGGCTAGGCAAAGGTGGGCGTGCAGCTACCGACACCAACAATAAGACATGAACCCCACCACACCCCACACCACCCCACCCCACCGCACCCCACACCACCGTACCCCATAGTACCCCACCCCACCCCACACCACCCCACCCCACTGCACCCCACCCCACCGCACCCCACCCCACACCACCCCACCGTACCCCAAAGTACTCCACCCCACACCACCGCACCCCACCCCACACCACCCCACCCCACCGCACCCCACCCCACCCCACTGCACCCCACACCACCGCACCCCACCCCACCGCACCCCACCCCACCGCACCCCACACCACCCCACCCCACACCACTGCACACCACCCCACACCACCGCACACCACCGCACCCCACCCCACCCCACCACACCGCACCCCACCCCACCCCACACCACCGCACCCCACACCACCGCACACCACCCCACCCCACCGCACCCCACCGCACCCCATCGCACCCCACACCACACCACCCCACCGCACCCCACCCCACCCCATCGCACCGCACACCACCCCACACCACCTCACCCCACCGCACACCACACCAGCTATATATATATAAAAAACGCATTTCAGCACAAACAGAATATAAATGTTATCCATTTAAAGGGGCACATATATTTTAATATGCAACCTTCAAAAACAAACAAGCAAAGGTTCAAATAGGTATTGCATTTTAAAACCAGTATCATACAACCAACCATCCCTTCAACCCCCACTCTTCACTTTCATACATTCCTCAGATAACGAGAGATAAGGAGAGCAAGAGAGAGTAGAAATCCTCAGACTCCTTACTTAAAAACTATTGTTACCTCTATTGCATTGTATATAAAAAAACAGTTCTCAAAAAGAAAATTAGTTAAACCTAAAGTTTAGTAACATACAAGATATAAAATAAACAATAGATGTTAATGTTTATATTTTTTAAATGCAAAATTAAAGCCACAACTAAACCACTTCCTTAAGACAGCAAAGCTTTCATGCTTAAACAAATTATTTCACCATAATATTGGTGAATCATTCGACAAGGATATATAAACATAATAAAGGTTATTATAAGAGTAATCAAACTCAAAATTACAGCTCCCTTAAACAGAGAATCCCAGTATGTGTTTTATACAGAAATTCAAAATTTCCCTCATGTATACATTCAGCCATTTTTGTTTTGCACTTTTCTTTATGATTTTTAGAGGCATTGTGTATGTGAGTATAAAATCCCATCCTTCGAGAAACTAATATTCTAGACCATCTCAACATTATGAGGCACATCGGATTGATGAGCAGCAGCTGTGTGCTGGTTCCACCTATCTCTGTCTGTAACAGTGTATTCAGCTAACCAATGCTTTTCTTAACAGAAAATATGTATTTTTGTCTGTATTTTTCCGTAGCTTGTAACATATTTTACACATGCTGTTCCGCTTCCCTTGGTTGTACTTAAATGAGCTAAGAAGAAATGCTCGTGTTCGATTGGCAGTTGTTTGTGTGCTGAATTCCTTTCTAATGAACCAGAGTCTGTGTGTTTCTCCACAGAATAAGGTTCAAATAAGGTAAGGCTTTTTTTCTTCTTCCTGTCTTCTAGTCTTCTTAACTAGTCAGATGAAAGAGCTTTATCTTTTTACTTTGGTCCTCTAATAAACGTAAAACCTTCTATGTTTATAAAGTTTATTCTGAACAAACTTCTCCAGTTTTTATATTACAATTTAAGTAACCATGTGGAATACATTTAGGGCTTCTGATTTTCATTGTTTTACACGGTATACTCTCCTTTAAGAATTAAATTAATACCTTTAGCCTAAATTAAGCCATTTGTGTATCTTAATCACAACAGAGAAACGTGTTAATAGTAAAATGTGTTTAATTTACACTTTCATTTACATTTTTGCAATCTCTTACAAAGGGTCATAAAAGATAAGCTTGTAACATTGCGCAGAGATGAGCGCCTACGGAAACGCTACAAAAAGAAGGAGCGTGCGAGAACTAACTTTTATAAAGACCCATTCAAATTTGTAAAGAAGTTATTCACCAGTGAGAAGAATGGCACACTAAAAGCATCTAAGTTTGAGCTGGAGAGATATTTGGAGGAAACACATACAAATTCAAAAAGGCAGGAGCCTATGTCAATTCCTTCAGACATCCCACCTATCAATCCACCAGAATACCAAACGGAGGACTGTCCACCTAAGTGGAAAGAAGTAGAGCAAGCTGTGAAAAAAGCAAGGGCTTCATCATCTCCAGGGCCTAATGGAGTTCCGTACAGAGTGTACAAGAGCGCTTCAGGAGTTCTACGAATTCTGTGGAAATTGATGAAAGTGGCATGGGAAAAACAGGTTGTACCAAGAGCATGGCGCCGAGCAGGTGGAGTCTTTATACCTAAAGAAAAAGATTCTACAAGCATCAGTCAGTTTCGTTCTATTTCCCTATTAAACATAGAAGGCAAGATTTTCTTCAGCATTATTGCTCAGAGATTGTCAGCTTACCTATTAAAGAACTGCTTCATTGACACTTCAATACAAAAAGCAGGCATTCCAGGTTTACCAGGATGCTTAGAACACTTCAATGTGATCTGGCAACAAATTCAATCAGCTAAAAAGGAGAGGAAGGAGCTCCATGTGACATTCCTGGATTTGGCTAATGCATATGGCTCAGTGCCACATGAACTTCTTTGGGCAGCATTTGATTTTTTCAGTGTACCGATGACAATAACAAATTTAGTGAAAGCCTACTTTGGAGAATTAACATTTAGTTTTTCAACTTCAGAATTCAGCACTACATGGCAATGCCTAGAAGTTGGAATAATGGCAGGATGCACCATTTCTCCACTGGTTTTTACCATGGCAATGGAAGTAATCATTAGGGCATCAAAATGGGAAGTGGGAGGAGAGCGCTTGGCTTCTGGAATGCAACTACCACCAATTCGAGCATACATGGATGACATGACAACCATGACTACAACAGTAGCCTGCACTAATCGGTTATTGGGAAAATTAACCAATAACATTGAATGACCACAAATGCAATTCAAACTCACTAAATCAAGGAGCATCTCTATAATTAAAGGTAAAGTAGTAGATAAACGTTCTTCATTAATGGTGAGGCAATTCCAACAGTGTCTGAGAAGCCAGTGAAGAGTCTTGGGAGATGGTACGACGGGGATGTAAAGAACACAGCTAGTGTGGGAGAAGTTAGACAACAAGCAGTGGAAGGGTTGACGAGCATATACAGCAACGCTTTACCAGACAAACTAAAACTCTGGTGCTTTCAGTTTGGTCTACTGCCGAGGTTGCTGTGGCCACTGACTGTGTACAAGGTTTCTTTGACAACAGTAGAGAAGCTGGAAGCTTTAATCAGTTCATACATCAGGAAATGGCTGGGAGTTCCACGCTGCCTCAGCAGAGTGGGACTTTATGGTAAAGGAATACTGCAGCTACCAGACTCCGCTCTAACCGAGGAGTTTAAGTGCGCCAAGGTCAGACTGGAAATTACATTAGTAGAGTCATGCGACAAATGCGTAAGGGAGGCAGTACCTGTGTTGAAAACTGGAAAAGTGGGCGGCAAAGAAAGCTGTGGAGAATGCAAAGGCTGCCCTTCGAATTGGTGATATCATGGGGCAAGTTCAGCATGGAAGAGGGGGTCGGTCTCAGTTCAGCTCCTCCTACATGGCACAAGGCAGCCCCAGCTCAACGGAGGAAGCTGGTAGTCAACGAGGTGCAAAAGCAGGAGGAGAGGATGAGGTGTATAAAGGCCATTTCCCAGGCCAAGCAGGGAGAATGGATGAGATGGGAGAGTGTGGAACAATGCAAAACCACTATGCAATGGGGTCTTAGTTCCATTCCTGGAGCAGTTTAAAAAAATACTAATAAAATGATTAAAAGTTGATGTAAAATACTAGAGTGTGGTACAGGAGCACATTACAGTACATTACCAGCTTGCTTCGCAACTAACTCTTAAGACCTGGTCACACAGGCGACTTTTGTCGATGGCAACAAGGAAGTGACAGACGTTGCCGGCTTGTCACCTCATGTGACCACCCTGGTCAACACCCCAGCGACACAGCAGCGACGTGTCTCCCACTTTACGACAGTGCTCTATTTTTCAGACAACACAAAGGCAACATTTTCAATGCCAGCCAATCATCAATCAAAAAAAAAAAAAAAACAGGTCTGCCTTCTTGTTCTCAAAAGCCTAGAATTAAAAGTATTGAAAACATTGTTTAGGATAATGAATAATGATATATTTATTATGTTTGGCAAAGAAGAGGGACCAGAATTATTCTGGGTTTAAAATGCATGTCATATGCAGACCCGCTTAAGAATTGAATCTATTCAGTCTTGAATAAAGAAGACTATGAGGCGATCTGATTCAAGCATTGAAAATTCTAAAAGGTATAGACAATGTCGACCCAGGGGACTTTTTTGACCTGAAAAAAGAAACAAAGACCAGGGGTAACAAATGGAGATTAGATAAAGGGGCATTCAGAACAGAAAATAGGAGGCACTTTTTTACACAGAGAATTGTGAGGGTCTGGAACCAACACCCCTCATAGATTCATAGATTCCTTCTTCAATTTCAGTATCTCCCATATGATATTTATAATGCATATTTTTATTGCCTGTGTGCAGTACCTTACACTTTTGTCTATTAAATGTAATTTGCCATGTGTCTGCCCAGGTCTGAATGCTGTCTAGATCATTCTGAATGACCTTTGCTGCAACAGTGTTTGCCACTCCTCCTATTTTTGTGTAGTCTGCAAATTTAACATGTTTGCTTACTACACCAGAATCTAAATCATTAATGTAGATTAGGAATAGCAGAGGACCTAATACTGATCCCTGTGGTACACCACTGGTTACCTCGCTCCATTTTGAGGTTTCTCCTCTAATCAGTACTTTCTGTTTTCTACATGTTAACCACTCCCTAATCCATGTGCATGCATTTCCTTGAATCCCTACTGCTTTCAGTTTGAGAATTAATCTTTTATGCGGGACTTTGTCACAAGCTTTCTGGAAATCTAAATAAACCATGTCATTTGCTTTGCATTTATCCATTGTCGATGTTGCATTTTCAAAAAAATCAAGCAGGTTAGTTAGACACGATCTCCCTTTCCTAAAACCAAGCTGACTGTCTCCCATGATACTGTTACCATAGAGGTAATTTTGTCTACCTCATCTTGGTTAGCGGTTTGTAAATAACTTCTTTCATTTCTTTGAGTACTATTGGGATGATCTCATCAGGCCCAGGGGATTTGTTTATTTTAAGAGCTCCTAGTCCCTTCTACACTTCTGCCTGTTTTGCGAAAGTTATTTAAAACAGGATAGGAACAGGTCAACAAGTGGGGCATGTTGTCCGTATCCTCCTTTGTAAAAACCTGTGAAAAGTAATCATTTATTATATTTGATTTTTTTTTTCATCATCTATGATTTTGCCATTTGTATCTCTTAGACTTTTAACCTTCTCTTTGAATGTTCTCTTGCTGTTATAATATTGAAAAAACATTTTGTAATTGGTTTTAGCCCCCTTAGCAATGTTCATTTCTATCTCTCTCTTGGTCTTTCTAACTTCCTTTTTGACTGTGTTTGCAGTTCCAAGTACTCTTTTTGTGTACTTTTTTTTGGTCCCTTTTAAACGCTCTGTAAAGTGCCTTTTTAGCATAATATTTTTTTAAATTGATCTGTTAAACCATTTTGGCCATTTTGTTTTAGATTTGGATTTGTCTACTTTTGGGATGTAATTGTTTTGCACCTCTACTGCTACATTTTTAAAAAACAGCCATCCTTTTTCTGTGGATGTTTTTTCTATTTTACTCCAATCTACTTCTGTTATTCTCTGTTTCATACCTTCATAATTTGCTTTTCTAAAATTGTAAACCTTAGCTTTAGTAATTACTTTTGGGGTTTTAAAAATCACTTCAAATGAGACCATGTTGTGGTCTGAGTTTGCCAATGGTTCTCTGACCTCTGTTTTAGTTATTCTGTCTTCGTTATTTGAAGACTAAATCAAGGCATGCCTGCCCTCTAGTCGGTGCCTTGACAAATTGCATTAGGAAGCAGTCATTTGTCATTTCTACCATTTCAATTTCGCCTGTTGTGCTCCCCCTCCGGTTTCCCATTTTATATGGGGGAAGTTGAAATCCCCCATTAATAGAGACTTTTATACTGTGGAGTGTTTTGGGAGTCCTACACCGGGACTTAAGCAGCCTCCCTTAAAGAAGACGACAATGGAAACAACCATGAAGGCGAGACGTTTAGTTTTGGTAGCTTAAACATCCCCAAAAAACAGTAAAAACATAAAAGCATAAACATAAAACACCAAGTCATGTGTTTCTCCTGCTTTGTCTGTTGCTGTAAGGTAACTGCAGCACTAGTTTTTTTTTATGGAACAGGTACATTCCAGACACCAACTGCAGACAATGCAGGCATGAGTCAGTCATGTTTTTCAAGATGTTTACACCAAGTGAATGGTAATCTATATAATGAGGCACAAGAAGAACTCGCAGTGTAATTAAAATGCATTTAGGTGTTTGGACCGGAGTGGTGGTGCATTGCAATAGTTGGAAGAGGTTGCAGACATAGTTGTAGCTACACAACATAGCGAGAACTTGTGGATGTTATAGACAGTGAAAGCAGGTTAAATGCCATTATTCAACAGAAGGTTGACTTTGATATTCCAAATAACCCAGTAGCAGCTCCAGCAAGTGGCAGGTCTTTGAATTGAATATTTATATCCTTTGTTCCAGATCTAACATCTCTCATTCTAGTTAAACTTTTTCCTTCATTAGTTTTATGGAGCTTTCCATATACGAGCACACATTTTATTTACTTTCTCATTTAGATTTTTGTAAATTTGTATTCACGTCAGCAAATCCCCTTTCTTGAAGTTAAAGAAATTTGGGAACAAGTTGCTCTCTCTTGCTGCAGTTGCGGTGTTCCCTCCTGACTTAATTTCCTCTATAGGTGGACAACCGCGATCTGGGGAGGACACAGCTGATAAATGCGGAGAATCTATCAAATCATGATCATGCGTAATATGACTGTATTTGAGCATTTTGACATTCTGCTCTGGTTGTGCTTGCAAGATGTTTGGATGAACTTGTAATAAATGAAAATGCCTTCAATAATAATCTTACTATGCTTGCAATGCACTACCACGAACAAACAATACGTATGCCATGATACGTGCATACAGATTGTCTCTTTAAACATAATACAGTAGGCTAAGCCATATTTAAGTAACAGTGTAATTTGATATAGATATATGATCTCCAACTAAAATAGTTCAGTATTATTATTACAGATACACAGCAATAATGTTACAAAACGATCAAAGTAGACGTGTACAAAAATGACCACTTTCAAAATTTGTTTAAGCCTACTTGCGGTTTCCAATTGTTTAAATAATAAATAAAACATGTAGCCAACTGATTGTTTTATAAGATGTGTCTTTGTTCTGCTTACCTGAGACGTGTGATGGGATGACACCCACGTCAACACCTCCTACACCTGCATAAGAACATAAGAACATAAGAAAGTTTACAAACGAGAGGAGGCCATTCAGCCCATCTTGCTCGTTTGGTTGTTAGTAGCTTATTGATCCCAGAATCTCATCAAGCAGCTTCTTGAAGGATCCCAGGGTGTCAGCTTCAACAACATTACTGGGGAGTTGGTTCCAGACCCTCACAATTCTCTGTGTAAAAAAGTGCCTCCTATTTTCTGTTCTGAATGCCCCTTTATCTAATCTCCATTTGTGCAATGCTCTCCCGTGGAACAAACAGCAGCGCATTCTTCTTCTGCTGTTAAATGCTGGGATGTTGATGGTCCTTCACCTGCAGCCATTCTCTCTCTGTTTATGCAAGCTATCTTTGCCTTAGTCTGACATTTTATATCGTAGTATTTCTATATTCTGATCAAGTCTATTTTACAGTTGAAGTAGCATTTATTATTTTGGCAACCTCTTGCCAGGCTTTTTTTTGACTTGATATAATTTGGACCATCTTTATGGGACCCATATAAATCAGAATTGCGATTCTGAACATCCTCCAACAAAGTGTCTATCTCTTTCTGAATATCTCTGTTTCCTAGTTCTTGACGTTTCGCTTGTTGTTGTCTTTGCATTTACACAGTTACAGCGCTGAAATTGGCATTTTTATATATAATTAAATAATTACCATATGCTTTACGAAATCACGACCCACCACATTTGATTGGACCGCTCAAACCTGCAAATGGGTAAGATTGATTGCCCTGATAGGAAAATAGCAGGAGCTCACAGGTTTGCACACCACCAGTAGCAGCAGCACACAGCTTTGCATCTGCACACGCCGTTGCCCATGCCCGGGGAAAATCGGGCACAGGGGGTTTCATTTTTGACCCATTAAGTACCACTGTCCTCATTTTAGGACAGTATACTTGTAATTTTCTGAAGCATTTTAAACTATCATCTACCTGTTATTTTCTCTTTAAATATGTTGTTAAACGCAAAAGTTAAGACAAAATGTATCAAATTACAAAATTAATGTGGTACTTAATAGGTTAATATGAAGCCACACTGTAAATAAAAATAAATAAAAACATATTATACTTTTTTGGGGGCCCCCTGAGCACTGAGGACAGGTGGAGAGATAGAAAGGAGTGTTTACTGCAGATCTCTGATCCTGGCTGTTTGAAGTCACCGTTCTTCACTGGGGATTCCGAAGGGTGCGTTGCATTGGCTCTTGCGCTCCCGTGGGTTAGGGAAGCAAAATTGGCAGGGTCTGTTTCTCCTCATCGCGCTACAGAGGGCCCTGCTGGCCAGGCGCCCAGTGAGCTCAGCTGCAGGCTGGCCTTTGTCTTCCAGAGGCCAGTAGCTCACTGACATCAGCTCTCGAGTTCCTGGGTGTAGAAGAGGAAGCTGGCTTGGTCGTGGGATCAAAGGACGTCCACTGAACCTTCAGTTCACCTCAGCAGCTGTGGGAGGAATTGCTGCGATGAGAGGGCAAAATAATTGGGCACTCTAAACTCCCTGCTGCCCTAGACCTCTACCACACTCTCCTCTGCTAAATGTATTTATTTCCAATATGTAATCCAAGCTTCCACTAACAACCCACGTAAACTATTCTCTACCTTCTCCTCCTCCTCTGATGACTTTGCCTCCTTCTTCTCTTCTAAAATCTCAGATATCCGCAAACTCTTTAACACCTCTCCCTCCCCCGCACCCCCTCCTGCTCCAACCCCTACTAACTCACCCTCCTTCTCCACCTTCTCTCCCCTACTCTGACCTCTCCTCCCTGCTCCAGGGTCACAAACCTACCACGTGTGCTCTGGACCCCCTCCCCACTCACCTCTTTCAAGCTGCTGCTCCTGCTCTACTTCCCTTCATCTCCTCCCTTCTCAACACCTCTCTCCTTTCTGGTCTCTTTCCCTCTGCCTTCAAACAAGCCTCGATCACTCCCCTCCTCAAAAAACCTACCCTCGACCCCACCTCCCTCTAGAGCTACCGTCCTGTCTCCCTCCTACCCTTCCTCTCCAAAACCCTCGAGCGGGCTGTACACCGACAGCTCTCTGCTTGACCCTCTCCAATCTGGCTTCCGCTCTGCTCACTCCACTGAAACCGTCCTTCTGTCTGTCAACAACTCACTAAACTCTGCCCGAGCACTAAAAGCTGCCTCTCTCTCTGTCCTAATTCTCCTTGACCTCTCTGCTGCCTTTGACACTGTCGATCACTCTATTCTACTATCCTCTCTCGCTGACCTGGGAATCTCTGGCACTGCTCTGGCCTGGTTCTCCTCCCACCTCTTCAACCGCACTTACCAGGTAACCTGGTGTGGAGCAACTTCCACACCTCGCCCTCTCTCAACAGGAGTCCCCCAAGGGTCAGTCTTGGGTCCTGTCCTGTTCTCTCTGTACACCTGCTCCCTAGGCTCCCTCATTGCATCCTATGGTTTCTCATACCATTTCTATGCTGATGATGCTCAGATTTTCCACTCCTTCCCCACCTCTGACTCCACCATCACCTCCCGTATCTCTACCTGTCTGTCTGCTATCTCTTAGTGGATGCATTCGCATCACCTCAAACTCAACCTCTCTAAATCTGACCTCCTGTTCTTTCCCTCCTTTGATCTCTCTATCTCCATTCCTCTGGAATCTACCACACTCTCTCCCTCCTCCTCAGCTAAGAACCTCAGAGTCACCCTGGACCCCTGCCTCTCTTATTCCCAGCACATCTCCACTCTGGCACGCACTTGCCGATTCTTCCTGAGCAACAGACGAAGAATCCAACCCTTCCACACGAACTACGCCACCCAGCTCCTGGTCCAGGCCCTGGTACTCTCCCACCTAGACTACTGCAACTCTCTTCTGGCTGGCCTCCCTGTGTCCGCCACCCGTCTGCTCCAGCTCATCCAGAACTCCGCTGCTCGCCTGGTGTTCACGCTGTCTCGCTTCTCCCACGCAACTCCACTACTCCGCACACTCCACTGGCTCCCGATCACTGCTTGCATCCAGTTCCAAGACTCTTATACTAGCCTACAGATGCCTTGACCAGACTGCACTCAGCTACCTCCAGACCCTCATCTCTCCCTTCACCCCCACTCGACCTCTCCGCTCCTCCTGCACTAGAAGACTGGCTCTACCTCCTCTGCCTTCAAAGCCTGCTCCTTCTCCACCCTCGTCCTGCAGTGGTGGAATGACCTTCCTACAGATGTCAGGACTGCCCAGTCCCTGACCACCTTCTGACACCTCCTCAAGACTCACCTCTTCAGACAACACCTGTAGAACTGCTCTTTTTTTTCCCCTCTTTCTTAAATGCGCTTTACTTGCTCTTATCTGCCCCCTATTTTACTGCATTTAATCATGTACTTTAGAGTACTGTAATCTGTCAAGTGTTATTTAATCTGTAGTATTTTGTATTTAATTATATCCTGATGTAACTATCACTGACACTGTTATCTGCTCCGTTATTGAATCGTATTTTGTCATACTTGTACTTGCTAGAACCAAAGTCATTGTATTTATCTTGCTCTTAATTGTATTATTACTTGTACTGTGATTCTTGAAATGTATTTTTGTTTACAACTGTATGTCGCCCTGGATAAGGGCGTCTGCTAAGAAATAAATAATAATAATAATAATAATAATAATAATAATAATAATAATAATAAATAAAAATAAAAAGAAGAAACAGAGATGCCATAAAGTGCAATTGTAAGTTTAATTACATCAGTGATTTAAGTAATAAAACAGTACATTAATGTATTGTATGTGAACATTTTCAAATCAACCATAATAATAGAAATAACAACAAAACAATAATAATAATAACAATAATAATAATAATAATAATAACATTCTGTACCTGCGTTCACAAATACACAATTTCAAGAGTAAATAGTTACATAAATTCCTCTGGAGTACAAAAATATAGCCAGGCTTTAGTCTTTTTTTTTTTAAAGTTAAAAAGCCTCTCTCTTTACTTCCTCGCTTTGTAAAAAAGCTTTTTTTTTTTTTTCTTAACTTTCTATACATTCAGCAATCTTCAAGATGTGTCATCACGTTTCGGTTTTGCAATGCCGTGGATATATCTGTGTACATAGGTTTGTGGTTGGAACTTAAAGTAGCGGGTTCAAAAATAGATAGCGTTACAGGTCCCCACGTGTTGCTACAACTGTTTAAATAACGCACCTGTAATTTGCCTTTTCATTTTTAGCATCCTGACAAATTTTTACACTTATAACTTAAAAGTCTGTTTCAAGGCTCTTTTCAAAATGTCCGCTCTAGTGCACTGAGAGTGTAAGGATTATTGCCCACCTTGTCAAACAGGTAACACAGCAAGAACGATCCATGATGTGGTACGGAATAGAAAAGCCAGAGCACTTGTTATGTTTTTTTTAATCACTCTACCTGCAGTGATTTAGAGGACCGATCTCAAATCCCAGTGCACTAGAGCAGACATTTTGAAATGAACTTTGAAACAGACTTTAAAGTTATAAGTGTGAAGAGTTGTCAGGATGTTAACAATGAAAATAAATGACAGGTGCATTATTTCAACAGTTGGGCACGTGTAACGCTGTATCTTTTCGGAACCCTGCTACTTACTCTCACACTGAGTTTCTAAGGTGGCAAATTAAATCAATTATATTTTTCTGGGACTAAAGCAATTCAGCTTTTAAAAAACCCATTCTAGAATCCTCTCTGGAATATGCAAGACAATGGATATTAGAAGACAAACTTGAAATTAGATCTTGAATCTTGATCGACAGTTTGAGTTTTGTACAGATGCTTGGGTGGATAACTTGTCTTTCTTTAAGAGGTTGAATGGGTCTGACATTGTACAGTTAGAGTGGAAGATTTTGGACCCAGTAATAACACTGTGTACAGTACTAATACTTCTGAACAGGGCAAAAATATATAAGTTGATCATTCTTCATATATATATATATATATATATATATATATATATATATATATATATATATATATATATATATATATATATATATATATATAATGTGGCAGAGTATGGGGAAGGAAAGGAAAATGTAGTCATGGGTTTAAAGGAGGATACAGGACTACATCCCCCAGAAGGACTAATTGGCTATTGAGCTACCTGCTATATGCACCTCTATATTGAGACCAGGCGCTCCTCGTTATTGGATCAATTAGCCCTGAGGCATTCTGGGGGATGTAGTTATTGATGCCTTCTTTAAACCCATGACTACATTTCCCATTTCCTTTCCTCCCACTACTCTGCAACATTATATATATATATATATATATATATATATATATATATATATATATATATATATATAATATATATAAATATACTAAAAAATGTACAAGTTTTTTTGACATGTTGAAATGTTTTTGACACACAATACACCAGATTGTTGGAGTTATGTCCTCTTAAATTTCTATGAGTGCAGCTCCCAATGAAGAATCAAACCAGATAAAAGGTACAACGTAAGTAGACAAACGTTTCTGCTCGTGCCTTTATCAGCAGAGCAGTAATAAACTACAAAGACATTTCAATCAGAACATTCTACACAGCCTGAAGTTGTTTCCTATAAGTCTTAGAATTATAATTGGGGTTTTCTTCCTTACAGAAAAAAAGGGCTAGAATTTCAAAGCTATTTTTTTTACAGTAAGGAAAACACACAACCAAAAAAGTTCCCAAACCAGAAATAAACAACAAAGACGGCTTAGGGACTTGTATATAGTAGGGTTTAAAGGTGGAAGAACATGAAAACAGGACCACATTTGTAATACTTAAGTTTGGCTCATTTTTGGGTCAGACGACATTGACAGCAGAAGACTTTTTTCAACTCATTCGCTTTTCTGCAGCTCTGGCCAAAAGTTTTGCATCAGCTAGAAATGTAGGATTGAGATATACCATATTACTTCAAATTAACATCGCCCTCGAATTAACGCCTCACTCAGATATCAGCTTTTTAATAAACGCCGCTCTCAATAAAGAAACGTAAAGGTAATTTTTTTTTAACCCCTGCTCAAAAAATAAAGAAACACGCAACTCTGCCTATGTACATGACATCCCCAAAGAGACTGCAACCTCAATCCAGCACGTGATACAAACTAATGTAAGCAAAATGTTATTGTATAGTACAGTCCTGACAGACAGCCCAGGATGAACTACTTACAGCACAGCAGTCCTTTATTTCCAGCAGAGTTCAGTGCCAACACAGGAGGGGATAAAACAAGGGCTGTCTGTTTACCTCATTGTCAGCTTGGATGGTGAAAACTTAAACTCAGAGGAACTTAAGAGCTTTGCCGGTCACTCTGACCACTATCTGAAAGCTGACTGAAGATATCTTCCTGTAGGGGGGTTAGTTGTTTTGTTTTTTATTCAATTGGAATTTTACTCAGTCCTGTACAATTAAATAAAAAAATAAAAAAAAAAACTTGCTTACTATCTATGAGAAGATCTAGTTTCGGTTTCTCTAACAGAGAAATTACAAACAACCAGGTAAATTACAGTGAGAAAAAAAAAAAATAACCGAGTAGGATATATTTTAGTTTTAACAGAAATCAGACCGATATTCAGAGGTAATATTTTTCGTTAAGAAAAACAACTCAACTACCGTTCTCTCACCTCTTCTTGTCCCGCCCCATACAAACCAATACACACTCCTGATTCGCTGGTACAGTACTCCCCTGACCCCCCAACTCCCACCTCTCATTAACTGTCAGTAAATGTACTGTATTCAAGCCCCAAAAACAAACAAGAGTATAGTGCTGCAGATCGGAGCCTCTCACGGCGCAGTTTCTAAAATGCCTTAAATCATTTAATAAAATATTGCAGCGTTTTGTAAAGTATTATTAATAAAGGCTGCCTTTGTATAATCGCTACCCTCGTCTAAGGGCCGCAGTCATTTTGATCAATTTAAAATAAATGCCGCGGCGCCAAATTGAATACGGTACTTTTTAAAAAAGTATATATGAACATAATTTAGATCTTTTATTTAACATCATGTAATCAAAGCAACTACAAAATGATATTGCTATAAAAAGCCTATCGGAAGTAGTAGTACAGTATTTCAATTAGATTTAAAAATGTCACATTTTTGTCAGTTTAAAGGATATGGAAAACTACAAAGCGGTATGTAATTGAACTTGTCAACGTATTATTATTCAGCAGGTTTCATTTGACTTTATGAAGCAAAATTAGTTAACTCTACAGGGTGAAGCAAAACTTTTGGCCACAGCTGTACATTACCTAAACCCAAGGTATTACCATCTATACAGTTCTTGTATGAGACATGCTGCAATGTAGTACGTAACAACGTTGAATGAATGTAGCCAGTAAATATCCATCCTGTAACTGAAAAGGTTATATATATAATTTTTTTTGAGGATCGTTTCTATGGTTACAAACGATAAGGTCTGGATTTCGATTTAGAACTACGTGCTCAAAGCACGGAAAAATCCTTTAGCTGCCAAAGCCTCCTTGAAGGTGACTGTGAGAGAGTTAATGGTGACATCAGTGACTGTGACCTCACCCGGTGACATCGCAGGACTCCACCCACTCCCAGGCCCCGCTCCATCTGAGAAAGAGGAGAGGGGATAGATCTGGTTATACCGGCAGCTAAAATGAAATCACCACCATTAGTAGGGCTGTATTTCCATCACGGTTAAAATTGGCTTATTTTACAGTCTAAAAATGTATATTTCAAGATATTTCATGATGAAACATAATATTTATTATTAAATAAAATAGCGTCGTCACATTCAAAATTGATAGTTTTCCCTAGTTATTATACAGCAAATGATTTAAGTGGCATGAAGACAACAGCCTAATAATCAAAAAATTTCAGCCAACGAAACCGTTACAAACCATTGAGGATCTGCGTTCTCTGAGTCGGCACGCTACTCCCAGTCATCTCCCAGTCCTCTCCCAGTCCCTCCCCAGTCGGGGCGTGCCGGTAGTCCACCGGGGGGTGTAGTGGGGCCAGTCGGACGAAAGCAGACACTTTGCTCTTGTACTCCCTGGTGTCCAGCTTCTTGAACACACTGGGGCTCGTGTCTCCCTCCTCTTCCTGGGGTGGCCTCTCTCCCTGGCCCTCCTCTCCCAGGGAGCGTGTGAGTGACAGGCGGATTCTGGGGACTGGCTGTTCTGGAAGCTTGTGTGCACTGCGCAGATCCATCCCATAAAGTCTCTACAGGACAGCATAGTTATTATTATTATTATTATTAGTCATTTAGCAGAAACTTTTATCGAAATCTGCTGCAAAGCCACTTCCAATAGGACCTTGTTTGTTTTACGTCTCATCAGAAGGACGGGACACAAGGAGGTTAAGTGACTTGCTCAGGGTCACACACACAGACACAGAGTGAGTCAGTGGCTGCTGCAGAGCCACTTCCAATAGGACCTTGTTTGTTTTATGTCTCATCCGAAGGACAGAACACAAGGAGGTTAAGTGACTTGCTAAGGGTCTCACACACACAGACACAGAGTGAGTCAGTGTCTGCTGCAGAGTCACTTCCAATAAGACCCCATTTGTTTTACGTCTCATCCGAAGGACGGAGCACAAGGAGGTTAAGTGACTTGCTCATGGTCACACATATTTAGTCAGTGGTTGACCCCGGATCTGGACCTCCTCGTAACAAGCTGTTTACTAGTATTCTGTATTCTATTTACTAAAAGATTCGAAAACCTGTTGAGATAAAATCCTTGTTTGCAAGGGTGACCAACGTGAAACAGCTTTGTATACAAGGCAGCAGTGTGGAGTAGTGGTTAGGGCTCTGGACTCTTGACTGGAGGGTCGTGGGTTCAATCCCAGGTGGGGGACACTGCTGCTGTACCCTTGAGCAAGGTACTTTACCTAGATTGCTCCAGTAAAAACCCAACTGTATAAATTGGTAATTGTATGTAAAAATAATGTGTAAAAAATAATGTGATATCTTGTAACAATTGTAAGTCGCCCTGGATAAGGGCGTTTGCTAAGAAATAAATAAATATCCCCTTATAAAAGTTTGCCATGGTATTTTGGCCCAGTTATCCTTTACAATGCTTTAGCTTTCACTGTGCTTTATTATACTTTGCTAAGATTTTACTATGGGAAACTTTTAGAAGGGTTAGTTTACCCTGTTTTTTTAATATGCTTTACCATACATCTGTGTGTGTTGATTTTTGAACATTGGAATCAGGTGTGGTGTTCTATGCACGGGATGACATCTCTACACAGGAGAAGAGGTACTGGAATTCTGGCAAATACTTCTGGCTAATCCTGCAGTCCATTCTCTGGAAGAAGTTTAATTGGTCACACACATGCCTACAGAGGGCGCTGTGGTTTCAGGATGTGTTTCTTGGTTTACCTGCAGAAGGAGTCCTTTGGGTTTGGTGCCCCTCTTGCGATGCCCCATCACTCTCTCTCTCTGTTCCCTGTGGGGAAGAAAATCCAACTGGTCACCAACTTCAATCCTGTTAAACTGTGTATTTGAAATGATCAATATGGACGGCTAGAACTGTTAACCCATAGGAATACAACACAGTAGTAATGTTACTGCAATAAATAGTCATTTTTTTATACTGGATACTGTGAGTAGTATTGCAGGAATTATTATTTTACCGTGTTTTATTATAAATGTATAAACCCGTTCTCAATATCGCTCTCTGAAAACAATAGCAGATCTACACATTACAACAAACTAAAATCAAGGGTGTTATACGGGCAAATGATTTACCAGGAATCTATTTTAAACAAAGATATTTATTAAACAGGTAATCATAAAATATACATTCACAAATCTCAATAAAACAATTCCATGTACTGTCAATATTATTACGCCAAACAAATAGAAACCCAGGCATTAGGCGAAGCCTAGTTTCTCAAACAAAAAAGATACATTTCATACAACAGGTCAAAACAAATAACAATAGCATCATACTGTGGTAATAAGTCAAAACAACTTCTACAGATGTTCCTGCAAGGGATTCGGTTATAACCGCTTAGCTATAAAAACTGTAAGTTGCATGCAATTAATTAATTAGTAATTTTAGCAGAAGCTTTTATCCAAAGCAACTTGCAGAGACTAGAGGGTGAACTATGCATCACAACTGCTGCTGCAGAGTCACTTACAGTAGGATCTCGGTTTTACTTCTCATCCAAAGGACTGAGCACAAGGAGGTTAAGTGACTTGCCAGTAGTCAGTAGCTGGGATTGAACTGGCAACCTCCTGGTAGCAAGCATATTTCTTTAACCACCGGACCACCAAGCCTTTCCAATTACGATGGAAACTCCTTCATAGTTTACCATACACAGAACAAGAAATAAACATTTAGGATTGTGTTCTTTAAACACAGCAGTGCTCCATTAGTGATATCTGATTCCGTACTGGCTTAAGATATTTTCTAGTACTGCAGGAGACACAGTATGACTTACATAGACCATTCTCTAAAATGACTTCACAATGAAAACCACAAGCTACCAAAATTACAATATGAACTCTATTTATACAGTAAGATACCCGTTATCTAATCACATATAAGCATCTATATCTTGGATTTACCTCTGTTCTTAGGTAAACCTGATAAGCATTACCATTATACTTGCGTGTGTAGAACGGTCGCATAGTTCCGTTCAGATAAGTACGTTTATTTATTTATATAGCGCCTTTCATACAACAGAATCTCAAAGCGCTTTACAAGTCAATAAAAACAAAAATATACAATAAAATTAATTAAAACAATTTTAAAAAAATACATGAAAATGTTATAGTACAATAAAACAAAACACCAAAAAAAAAAAATCGATATTAGTAGAGAAATAAAAAGAAAAGAACGCTTAACATTTTGTATAAAGTGCTAGTCTAAAAAAGTTAAGTGACTCTGCATCTCTAAGGTCAGATGGTAGTTTATTCCATAATCGGATCACTGTAACTGGAAGATCTTTCTCCTTTCCTTTTTGTGTTAATCTTTGGGAGGGACAGAAGAGCAGAAAAAGCCGACCATAAAGCATGTCTAGGTAGATACAGGGACAAAAGCTCTTTTAGATAATCAGGTGCCAGGCCATGAAGTGTTTTTTATAAGTAGGATCATATAATCAACTCTCTATCTTACTGGAAGCCAGCATGGGAGTTATGTGGTCACAATTTTTAAATAAGCTGTAAACGTCAAAAGGCATGGTCTGGTAACCCAGCAAAAACAGCATTGTAGTAATCGAGTCCAGATGAGACAAAAGCATGAATTAGCTTCTCAGAATCCGGCAATGAAAGACAAGACCTAATCTTAGCAATATTTCGTAGGTTTACAAAAAGACACTTTGGTGACAAGCGCCGAGCCGTGTTTCAGGTAAACAGAACATGTCAAGGTTGTGATCTGTAATAAAAATCATTCATTAAAAAAGATTTGTTTCATAGATATCTAATATTTAATAACGCTAAACATGGATTAGTATCTGCAGCTGGCAATGTTGGAGCAGGGTTAAAATTTTGGAGATTATTAAGGGAATCCCCTTAAGATTTGCATACAGGCACAGAACAGGATTGTATAACTTCTATTTTTTTAAGCAAATCAGTCTCAACTGTATTTTTCCCCCCTCCCCCTCTAGTTTAAATTATTAGCTAAATGACGTTCAATATTTTTCTATCAATCTACTTGACCCCAGTTTATTTAGGTGCAGCCCATCTTTTAAATAATGCCCAGAGGTTCCCCAGAAAGAGTCCCAATTATATATAAAACCAATACCTTCTTGTGTACACCAACCAGCTAACCACTTGTTTATTGATCATATTCTGCTGTAAATGTCATTGCCTTTACCAACAACTGGTAATGTGCTTGATAAAAAGAGGTTTGCCTCCCAGTTTTTTAATACAACACTCTTACTTTCTTCTGTGTCACTGTCACCACTTTTTAAAACCTGAAACCTATTTGTATCCATAAGATTTGCCCTTCCGTTTTTTTGTTCCTGGCAGTAACCCAATTTCTTTCCAATGTTTTTTCATACAGTTCATGTCCTAATTCTGTATTAGTATGAGGAAGACCAGCCTCCTCCAGAAAGTCATTACACATGCCATCGGTTTGAGTGGACCCATTCATAGAATTCAATTACAGTCTCTTGTGGTCTCCCCTACTGAGTCCAGAAAAGTCCACTGATTAAAACTACTGTCAATAAATAGTTCATTGAAACTGATTGTTCTGAGTGTATCAATTTGTTTTTCAAGAAATATATTTTTACACCAATACATTAATACACTTTTCTCAAATAAAATGATCCTTAAAACAAGAAACACTGACAACTACTTATATACATTTCACAAAAATCACAAAGCACGGCTCTCGTTTCACCTTCCATCTTTCAATAGGTAAAAAAAAGTTTGTCCGGCAAATACAGTTTCAAGCAGTCGTGTCTTTAGTTGAAGTGTTGGCGATGCAGTTTAGTTGATTTGAGTCACTGTGCTTTCCTGTTGGAGCTGGAACAAACAAACACTGGTGCAGTGAGTGGAGTGCAGGCCTCAGTCACTGCGCTTTCCTGTTGGAGCTAGAACAAACAAACACTGGTGCAGTGAGTAGAGTGCAGGCCTCAGTCACTGCGCTTTCCTGTTGGAGCTGGAACAAACAAACACTGGTGCAGGTGAGTGGAGCGCAGGCCTCAGTCACTGCGCTTTCCTGTTGGAGCTGGAACAAACAAACACTGGTGCAGTGAGTGGAGTGCAGGCCTCAGTCACTGCGCTTTTTCGGTTTGACAAAGCAGTGTGATTCCAGGAGCCTTGGAACACCTACTTGACAGCTTTGCAGCCGTTTTGAAGAGACCTCTTGAGTATTGGTACACCTTATTACAACTTGGCAGTCATCTTGAAGGGACAACAATCGTCTTGCTAAAACTTGTTCTTAAGGGATTTTCTGAACAAAAAGAGGCCAGAGAGTGTTTGTGATTGGCTGGTCACATCAGAGCCTAGACTCTGAAGGGAAGGTCTCAAGCATTAATTCCTGTGTCGGCTAGACTGAGTAGGTTACCTGATTAATTGGTGATAACCCGTGTCTCTGCATGTGCATACTGAGTAATGCATCTTGATTAACTGGTGACAGCCAGTGTCTTCGAATTTGTAGACTTAAACTCATTAGTGAGAATACCCATCTGTTTGCAATAGGACCTACAATACACATCAGGGGTAGGACCAGTTACACCATGTATTATTATTTGAATGGTACCGATAAACTGTACAATGTGAATGTCTTTGTATAACTTACTATATTTGTTCTGCCCAGTGTAGGCAAGGCACACACTACAGACACAGTAGCGGATCGAACGAAGGGATCAAACAAAGTCATTCCTGATGGTAATTTAATTTAAACTTTAAAACTCTGCTGCTGCTTCCTGGCATCCGTAGGTCACACTCACTCCAGTGGTCCAGCAGCAATCAGACCTACAGCACAGGATACAGCTGCTTATCTACAGTGTTGTATTTGAAATATGTGCATATCTGTGCTTTACCATACCTCTTTGTGCTTTACAACTATGCTTTAGAGTTCGCTGTGCTTTATTACACTTTGCTGTGCTTTTAATACGGGCCACTTTTATAAGGGTTTGCACAGCTTTATAATCCCTGTAATATAGGACTCACTGCTACTTACTTCTCCTCATAAGCGAGAACAAGGCGAGGGTCCAGTATGTGTTCCTCGGGCTCCCAGGTACTGTACCTGCCAAAAAACAAGAGGGACGTGACATAACGGGACAGATATCGAAAACAGGGCATGTTTGTAGTGCTTGGGGTGGGGAACTTGTCTGTTTTAACTTTGTTTGCAGGGATGGAAATAAGACTCCCGTTGGATAGCAGTTTGATCAATTCCTGGTTTTACTAGCCCTATTTTGTATATATTTTATATATTATTATTATTATTATTATCATTTATTTCTTAGCCGACGCCCTTATCCAGGGCGACTTACAATTGTTACAAGATACCACATTATTTTTTACATACAATTACCCATTTATACAGTTGGGTTTTTACTGGAGCAATGTAGGTAAAGTACCTTGCTCAAGGGTACAGCAGCAGTGTCCCCCACCTGGGATTGAACCCACGACCCTCCGGTCAAGAGTCCAGAGCCCTAACCACTACTCCAAACTGCTGCCCATATAATATAATATATGGATTCCACGACTTTGAATATATTGACAGCAATTTTCTTTTCTTGGTCGTCTCTGGCTTCTGGTGAGGGGATTTCAAAGCGGGCAGACGTTTTCAGTGTTTGGGATGTTTTAGATATAAACGACAGACAGCAGTTTAAAAGATGTACAGAAAATTCCAAGACAAGCAGCCAGGAAAGTCACAAATAGGCAAAGTGTCATCACAACGCTTAATTATGGCTTTTTGATGTACCACTGCTTAATTATGATTTGTTCTTATTTTAGTTGCAATGTGTACTTATTCATATATTACACAGCAATAATTTTGTTTTTGTGTGACACTATATGTGAAATAAATGCCCAACCATTGATGAAATGTGTAAAGTGCTCCAGAAAGAGCGACAGACATTTGCACACATCGGCAGAAAAATGACTTACTTGGGCGGCCACCCTTTCCACTTCAGAAGATATTCAACATGACCCTGTGAGAGAGAAAGAGACAGATCTTTAAAAGAGGGCCAGTGAGTTACTTACTTCAAATGACAGCGTCCCACAATCACGTTCAGTGTGCTTTATATCACTAGTTTATCTTAATACGAGTTGACAGTCCAGTTTGTTTACATCACCCAAAGGAAGGTGGTTTCCGCTGCAGGGACAACCCCCCCCCCCCCCCAAATTCTACTTGTCACTACATGTGTGTAGTGTGGAGTAGTGGTTAGGGCTCTGGACTCTTGACCGGAGGGTCGTGGGTTCAATCCCCGTGGAGGACACTGCTGCTGTACCCTTGAGCAAGGTACTTTACCTAGATTGCTCCAGTAAAAACCCAACTGTATAAATGGGTAATTGTATGTAAAAATAATGTGTAAAAAATAATGTAATTAAATTTAAAAAATAATGTGATATCTTGTAACAATTGTAAGTCGCCCTGGATAAGGGCGTCTGCTAAGAAATAAATAATAATAATGTGTGTCACTCTGTGAGCCCAATAGAAGAGAATAGAACAGAATTGAATAGGATAGTATAGGATAGAATAGAATAGGCATGATCTTGCTATTATTTTCAGCAGTAGTTAGTATCAGAGGTTAGAAATTACATAATCAAGCTTAGTTATACTCCTGGAAGAAACACATACACCAGTAATTTAGATTGTTATTTATAGTGATAACTTTTAACAGTAACCGCAGCAGTGTGGAGTAGTGGTTAGGGCTCTGGACTCTTGACCGGAGGGTTGTGGGTTCAATCCCCAGTGGGGGACACTGCTGCTGTACCCTTGAGCAAGGTACTTTACCTAGATTGCTCCAGTAAAAACCCAACTGTATAAATGGGTAATTGTATGTAAAATAATGTGAAATAATGTATAATGTGATATCTTGTAACAATTGTAAGTCGCCCTGGATAAGGGCGTCTGCTAAGAAATAAATAATAATAATAACCGCAGGCCCACAATTCTGTATTTTCAAATGAAATTAAAAAGTAGAAATATGAAGATAGTAACCGGGAGTTCTTCTTCATGCATGTCAGTGTTGGTAGGATAAGTGGATGCCTCATACCAGAGGTTTTTAAAATTCTCAAGTTTGTTGAGATTGCTTCTAGGTTTATATTATCTAACAATGCATTCTTTCATAGTTGTAAAGAACCTTTATCCAGGGCAGTACAGGATTACAATACAAGATTTATATTTAAATACAGTGTAGTTTATAATAAGTGCAAATACATAACTCATATATGTATTGTATTGTCTTTGAAATGAATAACAACCTAATTCAGTCTTTGTCGGCGTAGTTTTAAATCGCGAGGCGAGTCTGCACCTCGCTCTGTTTATTATCATTAATTATGACGTCAGACAGGGGCTGGACTGTTATGAGAGCAATTGTTGTTGTGATGTTATACCCAATGGAGGCGCGGGGGGAGGGGTGAGTAGCATAACAGTGACCATAATAATAAAGACCTGTTGCGTACTATTACATAAGGGCCGAGATACTGGAGACTGAGTAGTCATTGCATGCAGGAATACAAATATTATCATTGTATCGAAAGACCACGTGTATTGAAAATCTATAGTCGCATGTTACTAAGATACCTGACCAGTATCAACGCATGTCAAAATACTGTATACAAAACTGTATTATAGCATGTTTGAAGATTATATAATGCATAACAATATATACTATATGCATATTAACCCAATCAAAACGAATATGCATTATCCACAGTAGATTAAAAATGAGATATATATATACTGCAGTATACGTTTTCAATTAATATATATAAAATGAACATCGCTAAACACGTCATATGAACTGCATAAATCATGCTGACATTTAAATAGGACTGAAACTGATAGTTTGTGATGCAAACCTATATAGATTGACAGGTCAATCACATGTGCGCAGCAACCCTAAACGAACTACGACTACTACAATACACTTCTGTCAATATATTGAAATGCATGTTAATTGTATTGAGATGCACACTGTGTAATTTAAAGACGCAGGTATATACTGACACGGTGTCCTGTGATGACAGGCCCCCTCCCATCCGTACCCACCTTCCTTATTCGCTTTTTGGTAATCGATTCAACAGCAAAAACTTGCTCTCCTATGGCAGAAAGCTCCATCCAATGCAATTTCCACAGCTCCTCCGCGGCAGTTTCGATGCAAATTGACAGCCTCTCTTGTTACACCTCTCGTGTTGTCTTGTATTTTATTTTGTCACGTTGTTATTCCCAGAGTTACACAATAACAATATCTCGCGTCACGGTGCCTTTTTCTTTCTGGAGTGACTTTTCAAATCTGCGACACATCTGCACTGCCTGGCGCGTACCCGTCTCAAACGCGGACACGACCGACAGGGACATTTTACAGAATGTTCTGTGCGCTGTCGGCCACGAGCGCGCACAGAGGGGGGGGGGGGGGGGGGGGGTCAGCAGGGAGGACGCGCACGCACACACGAACGGCAGGCACCACAGTCACAACTGAAATACACTTGCACAAAAATGGCCTTCTGTTTTTGAGACAGTTCAACAGGATGGTATCAAAACTGATACGGGGCAATTCACATCGCTGTAATTTAACCATTGCATGCCCAAATCAAATCCAGGCCTGGACAGTAGAAGAGGAACTGATAATGCTGCTTATCTTGTGATTGATCTAGATCACAATCCAAGATAAAAATAATAATAAAAAAGCTTATGAATAACATGCAATGATTTCCCTTGAAATGGCTTGGTGGTCCAATGGTTTAAAAAAAGGCACGTGCTACCAGGAGTGTTCCCAGTTCAAATCCCGGCTCAGCCACTGACTCAGTGTGTGTGACCCTGAGCAAGTCACTTAACCTCCTTGTGTTCTGTCCTTTGGATGAGAAGTAAAACCAAGGTCCTATTGTAAGTGACTATGCAGCAGCAGCAGCTGTTGATGATGCATAGTTCACCCTCTAGTCTAAGTTGCTTTGGATAAAAGCTTCCGCTAACATGACTAATTCATAATAACAGCTTAATAGGAGGATGCCCTCTATTACGTGTTCAAAACTACTTCAAATGGTTTTAAAGCTATTTTTTAATATTTCATGAAAGGCTTAACCTAGTGTAGTACCAGATGACGTTTGAAATGAAATCCATGCTTGCTGTAACGTTTGTTTCTTTCAAATCTGCACATTTGAGACCTGTGTAGCAAATGGAAGTACAAAAACAGGTGAGATTTAATACTCTCTGGCCGGCCTCCCTCTGTGGTGATGGAGCAGAGAGAGAGAGAGAGAGAGAGAGAGTCCTGTCTTACGAAAGCATATAGAACATGTGGGTAGCTGTTAAAAGCTGGTTTTGCAGGTTATGGTAAAACACCTTTTTTTTTTTTTTTTTTATTTCCGTCGATGATAGAAACAACCCCAAAGTGTTTTTCAATCAGTTTAGTCATGTTATTAATTGTAGTTTCTTATAGATCGTGAGTGAGCTTTATTCAGGGGGTCTTTACACCAAATGCAATTGGCATCACTTTTTGTTGAAGCAAAATCAAAATGTTAATCTGAAGAATAAGGATCACTTAAGAATTTGAAAGTTGTTTTTTGCTTGAACTCAAAATGGCCAGTGCTCTAGAAACAACTACTCAATTGGTAGCTGACTCAAGTCTTTAGTATGGCCCCGTATCATTTTTGAATTACCCATTTTAATATAAAACACTGAAACCATGTCATTCATTACAGTCTTTCTGCAAAATTAGACAGAGCTGAAAGAGTTCATTTATGTTTTTCACTGTGGGGAGTCTTTTCGGTAACAGTAACCAATACACACCTTAATTCAGCCTCACTGCTGTCGTCACATTTTATTCCTTCAGTATTATTATTATTATTATTATTAATTTAGCAGACACCTTTATCCAAAGTGACTTACAGAGACTAGGGGGTGAACTATGCATCAACAACTACTGCTGCTGTGCAGTCACAAGGAGGTTAGTGACTTGCTCAGGCTCACACACAGTGGTATGTCAAGTCACTTTATTTCCATTTATTTTACTGACCTATATAGTGTAATGGAACAGCAGTCCTAAAAGATGCATCGGTTATCATCTGGGATCCTGCAATTTTGAAGCATTGGGAGGGAACTGAACTCATTCCAGTCTACAGTTCCGATAAACTAGTATTTTTAAACCTCCATTTATTACACAGTTTGGAATAATTGCTTAATGTCAAGAGAGAAACAACCTTTGAGAGATACAGACGCACCCGTGGCTTTGAGGGGGACTAGAGCAGTGGTTCTCAAACTTTCTAGACTGGACCGTGCCCTTCCCCCTCTCATGTACATATTACCAGTAATTAAAAAAAAAACTCACCAAGCCACTGGCTTTTCTTTTACAGGAACCAGCCTCCAATCCATCTTAATAAGAACAACCTTAGCAAATAATTGTTTACCGATTGTGTCCATCACTTACTAACGCGCGCGCCACGTAATACATCACCAGATGGCACCGGACTTCTCCAACAATAATATCGGAGATTAAATAAAAAGGTAACCGTCAGATGCACAGCGCCATCGATAAAGTTTGACATGCCAGGAGGTGTCGACTGTAAGATTTGCTCTTAAGTTAATATTAGCTGTGTGGTCCAGTGGTTAAAGAAAAAGGCTTGTAATCAGAAGGTCCCCGGTTCAAATCCCATCTCAGCCACTGACTCACTGTGTGACCCTGAGCAAGTCACTTAACCTCCTTGTGCTCCGTCTTTCGGGTGAGATGTAATTGTAAGTGACTCTGCAGCTGATGCATAGTTCACACACCCTAGTCTCTGTAAGTCGCCTTGGATAAAGGCGTCTGCTAAATAAACAAATAATAATAATAATAATAATAATAATATACATAGGTTAAGATGTGCAGTGTATTTTTTTTTCCCACCCAAGAACTTTCTCACGCCCACTCAGGATACATTTTACTACCCCCCCCCCCTTCAAATATTGAGAGTGGCACCAAAAATTATGCAAACAGCCCCCCTATTTATTAATATCCATAGTTGTAAACAGTATGGTATGTTAATCAAAGATAAACAACTTCTTTTTAAATCTTTATTTTGAAATGTATATCTTGCTTTTTTTTTTTTTTTTTGTAAAAACACACTCTTGGATAACTTAGGGTTACAAAAATGGCGTTCCAAATACAGCTCTGGCCAAAAGTTTAGCATCACCTCTAATTATAGGATTGAGACAATTTAAAAATGACTTGAGCATAACTTAGATCTTTCATTTAACCTCATGTAACAAAAGAAACTACCAATTGCAAGTGTCTACCGGAAGCCATAATAGCAGTATCTCATGTAAGACTTCGAAATGTCACATTTTGTCATTTGTCAGTTTTTCATTAAGTATATGGGAAAACTACAAAGCGATGTGCAATTCCTTATGTTAACGTGACACAGCAGGTTTCATTTTACTTTATGAAGCAAAATTAGTTCATTCTGCTATTGTGTACAATCAAAAACCCAAAGAATACATCGTTCCCATTAAGAAGTGTTCCTACCTGTTGCTGTTGTATTTTTAGATTAGCCGTTACTTATTGCTACAGCACTCCTAAAAATCTGCATTGTAAATAACCCGGTAGATTTTTCAATCGCCAATTAGTTTAATTTGTGCAATACATGTGGCTTTTGACACTGGTGTAATGTTTAATTATTTTACGCTATATTAAGCTTAAAGAAACAATGATTTGAAAAATAAATGGGTTTTTTTCCCCCCAACAAGTCATGTGCAAATTGTATTGTTATTAAATGAATGCATCTTCTTCAATATTGGTCAAATGTTTTTTAGTTATCAAAATGAGATACTTACACACACACACACACACACACACATTCTACTGAACCTTACTATTATACAAATAGAGTGGCTCAGAATATACTGCCACACAATAATACATGTCCAAAACCAACATGGCACATATTATATACAGCAATAATATCTTTAACCTGTGTTATTTCATATATTCTAGGTGTCTTAAAATAGTCTACCTGTGTTTCTCCTACTGAACCTAGGAGGTAAGACTGTACGGTTCAGGACAGCCAACTGCTTTTTTTTTTTTCCTCTCTCTTGTATTTTCATTTACTGTTTAATTAAAAAAAAATGTAATTATTCTGGTTTTGTTTTTGAGTTCCTCCTCATTCCACATTTGATTTCCCACATCTGTATTCTGAATGTGGTTCTCTAACACAGTTCTTGCACCGAGAGCAGGAAAAAAAAAAAAAAAAAACGACAACAAAAACCGCTGCCGTTTGTTTAGAAAACTTGCAGACAGGAACAATGCAGGAAGATGCATTTAAAAAGGAGAGAAACACAGGGATGGGAATAAGACTGCCATTGCATAGCAGTTTGATCCATTCCTTGTTTTACTATGCATACAAGAAGACACACCTGAGCTTGTTATCTACATACTGTGGCCAATCAAGCTTGCAGTAAAACCTGGAATGGGTGTAACTGCTGTGCAATAGGAGTCTTATTTCTATCCCTATCCCTGAATAAGACTCCCATTGCATAGCAGTTTCATCCATTCCTGGTTTTATTATGTGCTCAATAAAACACACCTGAGTTTCTTATCTAGACATACCGGGGCTAATTAAGCTGGTAGTAAAACCTGGAATGGGGTGAATCTGCTGTGCAATAGGAGTCTTATTTCCATCCCTGCAACACAAGGATTTCTGTCTTGTAATAAAGTGCTCCAATGCTAAGGTAACAGAATAGATAAAACTATTCTGAGGCAAACCCAAAATTCAGGCCCTCTTACTGGAACCAGTGAAGTAGTCTGTGCCAGGCCAATAGCAGAACATGCTTTTGTACAATACATTTTTCACATGGTGCACGGTTTACGAATGTACCCTAGACACAACTATGGATATTGCAACTTGCAGTACCTACCCAATTCATTTTTGGTGCCACTGTACAACATCCTGTATGTAGTGTCAATAGCAGAGATAAAGGGATGCTTACAATCCAACGGCTGTACAGATATAAAATGTACTGTAAACACAGAATATTGATAAGAGGTGGCCAGTGCATTTTGTCAATGTTCCCCAGGGGAGGGAGGGGAGAAGTGTTTCAAACATCAAAAAGTGCCCATAATTAGTTTTACTGTAAAAATGTAATTTACCTGTTTCTTTGATCTTAAACAGAACAATGTGTACATGGTATAGAAATGCATCCATTTGTCAGAGTGAGCAGAGTCTGGGATGCGAGAGACAAGCAGGGTGCCTTTGTTACAGGGCTGGCTATCCAGTTCGTAGTGTTCACCAGAAAAAGTCTCGCTCCGATACAAGCAAGGGATCCCGACAAGTCAACGCCCCCAGCTTGCTTCGATTGGCTGGTTATGTAAACAGGCTTGCTCCGATTGGCTGGTTATGTAAACAGTTCCTCAGCAGGTGTCCGTCCGCCATGTCTGGTGAACTTCGACCTCTTCGGGAACAACCAATAGGAGTTCACAGTTCTTGCCTCTCAGCTGGTGTCGTAGGAACTTCCTGGTCGAAACAAAAAACAAAACAAAATAAAACATGAAATACAATCAGGGATGCGAGATTGGGTTTAACCTCTTAAACATTTAAAATTGAAGGAGAGCAAACCAAAGTTTAAAAATAATTTCTTATTCGCATGAGCAAAAATGATCACATTACATTTTCTCTTTTTATTTATTTTTTACATTTACTTCACTGTTATCCCTTTTATCTTGTTTGTAATCATCAATAGTTTGGATAGCAGCTACTCAATTACTGACCACATTACACAGGTCTATGGCAGCAACGTACCAACAAAACTTTACATAAATACAAAAACACAATATTTGCATGACTGCAATAGGAACCACTGAAGCATGACTCAATCATAGAATGATTGAGACAGTTTAGAAATATTTTCTTTTTAATTTCATCAAAAATCACGTGTATATCATAACACTTAGTAAAATGAAAAGCTTAATGAAGTTTAGGAGGCAGGACAATGCCATCTTTCATTCACTAACTAGTCTTCCTATTTTAACCCCAAGATATGTCTTCTTTCTTCTTGTCTGCGTGGTTTGCTGTATCACCTTCTTTCTTGTCTGTGTGGTTTGCTGTATCACCTTCTTTCTTGTCTGTGTGGTTTGCTGCATCACCTTCTTTCTTGTCTGTGTGGTTTGCTGCATCACCTTCTTTCTTGTCTGTGTGGTTTGCTGCATCACCTTCTTTCTTGTCTGTGTGGTTTGCTGCATCACCTTCTTTCTTGTCTGTGTGGTTTGCTGTATCACCTTCTTTCTTGTCTGTGTGGTTTGCTGCATCACCTTCTTTCTTGTCTGTGTGGTTTGCTGTATCACCTTCTTTCTTGTCTGTGTGGTTTGCTGCATCACCTTCTTTCTTGTCTGTGTGGTTTGCTGCATCACCTTCTTTCTTGTCTGTGTGGTTTGCTGTATCACCTTCTTTCTTGTCTGTGTGGTTTGCTGTATCACCTTCTTTCTTGTCTGTGTGGTTTGCTGCATCACCTTCTTTCTTGTCTGTGTGGTTTGCTGCATCACCTTCTTTCTTGTCTGTGTAGTTTGCTGCATCACCTTCTTTCTTGTCTGTGTGGTTTGCTGTATCACCTTCTTTCTTGTCTGTGTGGTTTGCTGTATAACCTTCTTTCTTCTTGTCTATAAGGTTTGCTGTATCACCTCTGCAATGGGGAGTGAGGGGCTGCTTCAGGCATAGTTTGGCCTTGGGGTACCACTCCATCAGCCCGTACCCCTCCCAGTGAACACAGTACTGTTGAGTATCTTCATCTCCATGCTAGAGCTTAATGATCTCAAACTAGATCGCTGTTCTCCAGTCTTAAGAAAAGCAGCAATCATCACCAACCCATCAGCTGGTGTTTCACTCTGAATGGTAAATTCCACCAACGACCCTCACCTGATGTCTGTGGAGAGCTCAATCCCAGTAATTGAATCATTTGTTCATGCAGCGCTACTCCACACTTTGTGCCGTTTGAATGATCGGTCTCTTTTTGCCGTTGATTTTATCACGCTATTTCTCGTCGCCTTCTCTTGCCAGGACCCACTTGAAAATTAGATGCATCTCTCAAGGGTTCTATCTTGGTTAAATACAATACATTTGAATAATCTTATTATTAAAATTACTCGTTTAGCAGACCCTTTTATCCAAAGCGACTTAGAGACTAGGGGGTGAACTATGCATCATCAACAACTGCTGCTGCAGTCACTTGCAATAGGTTAAGTGACAGCGAGTCATTGGCTGAGCCGGGATTTGAACCTCCTAGTATCTAGCCCCTTTCTTTAACCACTGGACAACTAAGCCTCTCTCCCGCGCTTTGGACCCTGACGCTGGAGTCGTTACCGGAGCTCGTCCTCGTTCCCGATCCAGTCCGGGCAGCTCAGTTTGGAGTCCAGGTTGTAGAAGACGCCCCCCACCTGCCTCACACAGATCCAGTGCTGCCTCTTCAGTGGCAGGCGCAGGGGCCCCCAGCGCAGGTTCGAGGGCACGTTCAGGATGAAGCCGGTCACGTTGGGCAGGGCAATACAGCTGACATCCCTACAGGAGGGGAAGCAGAGGAACAGGAACAGGTTTGACTGTGCTCCATTCTACTGAACTCAGCACAGTCTACAGCTATGGCCACAAGTTTTGCATCCCCCTCTATATAGAATGAACTAATTTGGCTTCATAAAGTCGAATGAAACCTACTAAATAATGTTAACATATTGAATCTCATACAGCTTTGTAATTTTCCATATACTTGACAAATTAAAAAATGTGACATTTGGAAATCCAACATGAAATACTACTGTACTACTATTAGGGCTTCTAGTAGACTTTTTTGCTGTTTTTTTTATTTATTTCTTTGACTACTATTGTTAAATAAATATAAATTATGTTCATATAGTTTTGGCCATAGCTGTAGGTAACAAGCTCAGGTGTGTCTGATTAAACTCATAGTGAAACAAGGAATGGGCACTGGCGACTCGTGGCTTGAAAAACTGGTGGGGCACAGGGGCACAGGGGCACAGGGGCACAGCCCCCCCCCCCCCCCCCCCCCCACCAAAAAAAAAAAAAAAGAACTGTGCTCAAACCCGATGCCCGATTTTAACCATTTTTATGTAAACATTAAGCTAGCTTTCTAACATTACCAGATCTTTCATCACAAACAGTTCTACACCAGATTGTCAATCAGAGAGCTGCAAACAACACTTTACAGGCAAGGGTCTCTAATCGACAGACAGCTGCACCTGCACCTGCACTAACCTGAGCATTTGAAATGGAAGTATCGTCACATTCGCGTGCTATTAATAACATTCAGAACTACAGAAGAGTCAGGTTTGGTTTCTGTTGATGTCTCTGGTATTGGTGGTTTAGTTTTTTTGTTGTAGAAAAACTCCAAACGTAGCTGTCTTTTTGCCATTTTAACAGGGCTCAAATTCACTCTGTCTTTAGAACATATTTTCGCTGACTGAAAAAGTGAAAGTCTCACATGAGAACAAATATAACGGTGAAGGGTCTTAGACACTCTTTGGTTATGTTATTAAGTTTTGAAAGTTTGAAATAAACTGCGCACTTACGTATTTTAAAATAATAAACAGTGGCGTAGCCAGGATTTTTTTTCGAGAGAGGGTGGAATTGGTAATTTTAAGGTGAGTAGTCACAGTGGTGCAATTGGCAAACTGATTTCTTATTAGTGCATTGACATTTTATTTTCGAAAAATAAAAGAACAATCTTTTTTTTTATTTTTAACAGAAGATCCAATAACCAAATACACTGTTGTGCAAAAAAAAAGATTCAGTTTAGAAGACTTGCGATTAAAAACAAAAAAGGAAATACAAAGCAAAGGACTGGAACTTTTAATATAATATATACTTTAATTCGTACTTATGGTTGTTCATTTTTGTTAACTGACATTTGGTGTTCAAAGCAAAGCAAACCATATTATTTAATTTCACAAATCCTGACTAATTTAATTACCATTTGACTGATGTCCTCTACCCCATCTATGTGTGTAGTAGTTAGGCTACATAGCACATACAGTCATAGCCTATATGTTACATGCATCTGTGTGTGGTGCAGCTTGCTTATGTATTCTCATTGGTTGACAGCAACGCGGTAAATAAAAAGTTCGCTCCGTAAGCGAAAAGAAATCAGCGCCGCCCGTGCCGCGTCCGCCACGCATAGACAATAATGGGAAGTGAAAAATATAACAATAATGCAATTTCTTTATTTCTTACACGTTTCAGTGTGGACGATCCTAACGCAGTGGCTAAGCCACTGCCTGGCAGAAATCTGGGGGGACACGTGACCAGGCGTGCCCCCCCTACGCGTCACCACTGGGAATGGGTCAAACTGCTATGCTTATTTCCATCCCTGCACAGTCCAGAGCGCACATCACTGGTTACAAAGCAATCTGCACTCCATTCTACTGAACTGAACACAGTGCACAGCCCTCGACAAGGAACATCCAGACAAACAGGAGTGGACAGACTCACAAAATAAGACTCCCATTGCATAGCAGTTTGATCTATTTCTGGTTTTACTAGGAGTTTAATAAGACACACCTGAGCTTGTGACCTATAGACACTGGGGCTAATCAAGCTGTAGTTATTAATGCCTGGAATGTGTGACACTGCTGCACAATAGGAGTCTTATTTCCATCCCTCGACTGGATTGTTTCTTTTCAGTATCTATTGTTTTATTTGTATAAATCCAGGTGATGGTCACACGCCTACCTCCTCTTGTCCCACCACACCGCCTCATAGCCGCGAGTCTGCAGGGCCGCCATGATCACGTTGACGTCGTAATTGCCGTTTCCCAGCATGCTCTTCTTGTGAGGGGTCACCATGGTGTTGGGGGACAGCCTGGGGAGAAAGCAGATACACAGGGGTGGTTGGGGCGTCCTGCTGTACTCCGTGAAACTTGACCAGTCATTGAGAACACCAAAGGAAAGAATGTTTAAAGACTTGCATGGCATCCTCTGTGAGGTTTTGAAGAACAGAATCAGAGCTGTGATACACACACACACCAGGGATAGAAGCGAGGCCCCATTGCATAGCAGTGTGATCCATTCCTGGTTGCACTATGAGTTTAATAATAACACACACCTGAGCTTGTTACCTATACACACACTGGGGCTAATAAAGCTGGTAGCAAAACCTGGAATGGGGTGAAGCTGCTGTGCTATAGGAGTCTTATTTCCATCCCTACATTTATGTATGTAAATGAACTGTGCAAGACTTACATGGGGAAGCAGACAGAAGATTAAGGTATTTGAAGCAGACCTGTGGTCATTTACAATAATAATTACAGCTGCATTGTTTGCTGAAATTGCTATTACAGTTACAATGTTATTTTGTTCAATTACAATTATCCTGCAGTAATTACAATTATACAAAAAAGTAACATGAACTACCTACTTTAACATGCTTACTCTATTCCAAATAGCCAAGCAATAATCACAAGTACAAATACAGAAACATACTACAGAAACAAAACAAATGGGGGCACCAAAAGCGTTACATTACATGTTACAATTATGCAGGTGTGCCAAGGATTAACTACAATTACTACATTGTAATCACAATTGATTACGAATTGCACAGTTACAATTGGAATTAACCCCCCAGGTCTGACTACAACCAAAATACTCAAAACAACGAGAGCGTTACCTCTGAAAAATGTCCTGCAGGGTCTCCCTGCTGAAGGCAGTTGCGTCCTGGAAGACGTTATTGAGTGCGTGCAGAGCGCACAGCTCCCGCCTCTGTTTTTCGTGGTAGATTGCATGCTGGGATAGGGGCGTGTCCACGCCGGCTTTCAGTTTCCGAACACGCCACGGCACACAGCCTAGACCTTCCCCGACATCCGGAACACTGCCCATCGCTCAGCTAACCCCGCGCCTGCTTAGCACATCCGGGGGCAGGGGAGGGGGACAGCGGCAGTCCTACCCCAACACGGGGCCCGTTTCAACAAGCTCAAAAAGGCAAGAATTCAATACAGACCCTCCACAATGAGATATTCCCAATGGTTTGGGGTTTTTGGGAAACTGGAAACTGGTCTGTTTTAGATTTGAACACGATGAAGAAATTGCACCAGGCGTTTTGAGTTTGCATGGACCACAGAAGGCCAAGTTTTTGGTCCTAGCTGGCTATTGCAAGAGAATTTGGACAGTTTTATATAAGGGTGGAAAGCCAGATAAGGGAAATTTGAGAGGAAGTTTGATTTATGTTCACTGTGTATCCTCAAAACCATCCAAGTTTAAAGTGAAATTCAAACAATCTTTCTTTTTTTTGGATCCTTAATGGATATTTGCATTGGCCAGGAATCTAAAATCAGCCAACTAAAATTTTCTCCAAAAAGGGTTTAAGACAAATGCTTTTATTTTGCTTCCATATGAATTCCAAAAGGAAAATAAAGATCTAAAATGACGTTGACGTTAAAGAGAAGTTGTGCGAATCCTAGATATTTAAATGGGTAAAGATTTTGAATGAATAATTTCACCAAAAAAAAATCAAAAGATCTGTACTTTTATATATAAATATCTTTTCCTTTCTCTCTCTTAGTAAATCCCAAATCCAGTGCTAGTGCTATTAGAAATCATTTGATTTTTATGTCTCCTCCTCTTTAAAAAGGCATAACCAAACTCAAAATACTATTTATCCACCAAACTCTGATTGTCAGAATATTGCACCCTTTTTTTTAGTTATCATGAAATTTCTTTCAATATGTTGTTTCCAAAAAAAACGTGGTTCATGTTTTTGGCCAATTGCAATAAACTCGGCAACATCAATTCCACCACAGATTTCAATAAAAGTCCAGCAGCTTTTGAGGAATATGTGAAAATCTGAAAGTTTCTGTTTTCCACCAGAATGTTCCTGAATATATCTTCAAGAACACTGAAAACTTTATTTTTTTTTTTTGTTTTTTTTTTTTAAATCATCCAAAAACAAACAAACAAACAATTTGGAAGCGGTGTTCTTTTTTCTTTTCTTTCTTGAAATTTTAAAGGATCACACACACAGAAATCTATTTCTTTGTTTTATCTCTGTCTTCGGATACAATAAAGCTACAAAGCGTGAAAAAAAAGTCAAAATTCCATAATCCAATTGCAAAATACCATATTTTCCACTCCCTCAATATCATTCAATTTTTCCTTTACAGATTTTTTTTTCCTCTTTTTCTGACAAATCTTCGCAACAAGCAAACGACAAAACACAAGGCGGCAATGAAAGCAGGAGTTGGATTTGTTCCTAGGATCTATTTTTTTATTTCACAAGAGATTTGGGGTCAGTCAAAGTTGGATCCGCGTATAAATGAATAAACAGAAACAGGCTTCCTTCACAATTCCCTGTCACGGATGTGGTAAAAACCTTCCCTAGGGAAAACAAGTGTCAGATTCTTTCTTGCACTTCACAACCTTCCCTTTCCCGGGCTTTTCCTTTTCTTAAGAGCCGCAGTTTTTCCCAAAATTCTGGGTGATCAGTCACAAATGCAACCCGTGCAGGTTTCTGAATCACTCTCCTTCTCCCACTCGCTCTCAGTGTGTCCACACCGTGTTTTTCAATCTCCCTGAATGTCCCATTCCCGCGATCAAGACAGCCTCTGGAGTTACGATTTACACTCCCGGAATTCTGTCGCTCCACATTTTCCTGACATTCCTGAAACAAACAAGAAATAATAATAAGTTGTTCTGAAGAAACTGATTTTCACCAGCATCAGATATTAATATTAATTAGTCATTTAGCAGAGTCTTGCAGAGACTGGGGTGAACTATGAATCATCAACAGCTGCTGCTGCAGAGTTACTTACAATAGGACCTTGTTTTACGTCTCATCTGTAGGACGGAGCACAAGGAGGTTAAGTGACTTGTTCAGGGTCACACACAGCGAGTCAGTGGCTGAGCTGGGACTGAAACAGTAACTTCCTGGTAACAAGCCCCTTTCTTTAACCACTGGACCGCCAAGCCTCATTCTGAACATTTCTTTTCTCTTTAATATCTGGTGTCCTTTACCCAACAATGTGGCCTGCTTCTGAAGAGACTCCTAATAGCTGGAGGTGGCTTTATAACAGACCCCTTTTGTACAATAATTGGTTATTATAGCTGCAAGCACCCCGTGGACAATTAACAAAAAATATCCCTCACTTCAAAAAGTCAGCTCTTGGGATGTGGCCGTGCCCACATAAACAATTGGCACAATAAGCGTGTCACCTGCTGTACTTCATTGTACAATAGAAAGCCAGGCGTGGAGTTCAGTGCTCTATAGCCAGTGTTAAAATAAAAATAAAAAAATTATAATAAAAAACGGCAGAAGTTTGATAGTTATGCCATCATGTTCAATTAGGTGTCACTCCCTGTTCTGTGCCTGTATATTCTGAGGGCAATGGGGTTTGTGCCTGTATATTGCGAGGGCGATGGGGTTTGTGTCTGTATATTCCGAGGGAAATGGGGTTTGTGTCTGTATATTGCGAGGGCGATGGGGTTTGTGTCTGTATATTCCGAGGGCGATGGGGTTTGTGTCTGTTTATTCCGAGGGCGATGGGGTTTGTGTCTGTATATTGCGAGGGCGATGGGGTTTGTGTCTGTATATTGCGAGGGCGATGGGGTTTGTGTCTGTATATTGCGAGGGCGATGGGGTTTGTGTCTGTATATTGCGAGGGCGATGGGGTTTGTGTCTGTATATTGCGAGGGCGATGGGGTTTGTGTCTGTATATTCAGAGGGCGATGGGGTTTGTGTCTGTATATTGTGAGGGCGATGGGGTTTGTGTCTGTATATTCCGAGGGCGATGGGGTTTGTGTCTGTATATTGCGAGGGCGATGGGGTTTGTGTCTGTATATTCCGAGGGCGATGGGGTTTGTGTCTGTATATTCCGAGGGCGATGGGGTTTGTGTCTGTATATTCCGAGGGCGATGGGGTTTGTGTCTGTATATTCCGAGGGCGATGGGGTTTGTGTCTGTTTATTCCGAGGGCGATGGGGTTTGTGTCTGTATATTGCGAGGGCGATGGGGTTTGTGTCTGTATATTGCGAGGGCGATGGGGTTTGTGTCTGTATATTGCGAGGGCGATGGGGTTTGTGTCTGTATATTGTGAGGGCGATGGGGTTTGTGTCTGTATATTCCGAGGGCGATGGGGTTTGTGTCTGTATATTGCGAGGGCGATGGGGTTTGTGTCTGTATATTCAGAGGGCGATGGGGTTTGTGTCTGTATATTGCGAGGGCTATGGGGTTTGTGTCTGTATATTGCGAGGGCTATGGGGTTTGTGTCTGTATATTGCGAGGGCAATGGGGTTTGTGTCTGTATATTCTGACGGCGATGGGGTTTGTGACTGTATATTCTGAGGATGATGGGGTTTAGGGACTGGCTTGCTTTCCCTACCTGTCGGCTGTCCCAGTGTGACGTCATCTTCCAGCTCAGTGTCGTGTCTTGACCGCAATGTTTGTTATGTGGAAGTTACTTTAAGTTTTTTTTTAGCCAGTTTGCTTTATATTTGTAACTGCGTTTGGTTCTTTTAGTGGTCGTTTTGTAGACAAAGTGCCTCTTCTAAATCAAGCTCTGCAGTACTACCATCAATGCTACAGTCAAGCAGCTTGTCTGGCTATGAAGATTCAGGGACTGACCTCCTTTTCCTGCTCTGGGGATTATGCAGAGGCAGGACCTTGCTAAGTTTTAAAAAGAAGCACCACGTCTCTTCAACATCGGGCGAGATCCAACCGATTTATTTTTTATTTCTAGTTGCTGGCTGGATTAACGCTGGCGGTTTGGTTTTTCTCTAGGAATGTTTTTTTTTTTTTGGCTGGGTTTTTTTTCCGTCATGTTCGAGACATTCTTTCTTTTTTTTTTTTTGATTGTGGACTCATCAGGGTTTTTTTTCTAAAGTTGGATATAAAGGACGCTGTCTTTTGTTTTGACCTGTTGGATCGCTTCGATGTTGTCAGTACAATAATTAACTAACAAACAAATACAGTCAAGCCTATTGTTAATGTGTATTTTCGTTGTACTAGCTTTGCTGCGTGTGATTGTATTTGCTTTAGTATATCAGTTGCTGATGGGTGTGAGAATTGCCAGTTTGCTTTTATTGAATGGTTACTAGTCAGCATATATGTGCAAACATAAAGAAACTTTGAAATCAACTGTTGTGGTGTCTGCTTGTTATTCAAGGAGGTTAACAAGTTCCTATTCATGTTATTGCCATCTGTGTGCATATTAAGCTAAAACTTTAAAGACTAGACTTGGTGACCTTGGTGTTTTACACTGTCAGGCAGCTTTTCTGTTCAAAATATTTCTTCAATTGTAAATATAGGACAGTAATTTGGGTGTTTATCTGGGGCCCTTTTAAATTACCGAATGCTAAAAGCTACTCTGTTATAGGGAGTCTTTTTTGAATCACCTCTAAACGGTGCATTTCAGGAACAATTCTACTAGGAACCATAGAGGCAACAGATGCTTTTAGTACAAAGTCAAAAATATTACTACCAATCAGGGGTGTAGCGATTCATCGTAATAGAGGTAGGTATTGTGCAGGGATGGAAATTAGACACTAGAAATCACTACTTAGTTTTGTGTGGATCGCTGTTCTCCACAGAGTCGAAAAGCAGCAATCATCACAATCCCAAGCAGCTGTTTTTTAACTCATTTCACTGTGAATGTTAAATTAGCCCAATTCGCACCAATGCCCGTCACCTGATTGTCAGCACTAATTAATGCCTCAATATTATCTTATACATTCGGTATTCTCATGGTACTTACTTACGTCTGGTAGAATCTTGCAAATAACAAATGCTGATGCAAAGTAGCTAAAACAGAATGAAAGGTTCTGAGATCTGGGATGTTTATTCAGCTCTCAATGCCGAGACATTTACCTCAGTTGTACTACCCCACTGTAATATAAAAAACCATCACAGGCTTACCAAGATAACATTTACAGTAAATGGTCTTCAATCCATAATAAAATACTACAGTACCGTCCAGCAGGACTATAGTTTCCAATAGTATGGCAGGACATGCGATACCCATGTTTTTCATCTCAAGTGCCAATGTTTCCAGCAGGGACCTCTAGGTGTAGGGCTGGGACGAGGGATCGATGCATCGAATCGGTCCAATACCCGGATGGATCGAAACCAAATTAATAAGGTGAAACCACATGTTGTGTCATTAATCCATTTTATTAGGACTAAATTATATAAAACTGTACTCTAGTTCCCCGCCTTTGCTTTCTATTTCTTTCAAAACCCCATCCCCCATGCACATCTACATACAAACATTTTCTAGAAATCAACCAGGGAAATCAAAAGCATGAAATACCAGTATAGCTGCTACAGGATTAAAGCTTTCTCGGTTAAATTATTAACAATGCCGTCCGATGTTTGGAAGTTTTTTTTTTCTAAAGAACAAAACGGAAAGGTAAAATGCGGCATTTGTGAAACTTTGCTGAGCTTCTCCGGCAATACCACAAACCTGCGGGACCATTTAGCGAGGCTCCATCCAACAAAATATGACAATGCGAGTACTAAACAACAAAAGGAACTACCTACAGCGGCATCGTATTTTAGAAAGAAAACTGAGCCAAAAAATGGCCGAGCAAAAGAATAACAGACCTGATAGGAGATGTTGATACACAAGAGGTTAGACCTGTTAACATTGTGGAGGGAGCTGCATTTAAAAATCTGATAGCGAGTCTTACTCGGGGATACGCAATGCCCTGTTGAAAGACTTTCTAAATTGTTGAAAGAAGTTTCTAAATTAATTATTCTGAATCATGAATGTGCAAAAGAAAAGCTTAGGGCAAGATTTATCTGAGGAGTGTGATTCACTGTCCATCACCACAGAGGTATGGACAAGCACAGGAAGCTTTTTTTAACGGTGACCTGTCATTACATAACGCGAGACTGGGAACTCAAATCAAAAGTACTAGCAACAAGAAATGACAGGCACACCACTGTGAATTTAGCAGAAGCGATTGATCAAATCAATACAGACTTGGGGGCGACTTTGAAACTAATAGCTTGTGTCCACTACAATGCTGCAAACATTTGCAAAGCAATGCCTTTACTTACGCATGTAAACGATCATACTGGGGCACCTTTTACTGGTGTGGCAAGTGTGCACTGCGCAGGGCACAATATAAACCTGTGCATTCAGAACAGTGGAGGGTGTTTGAGCCGTACACACATTAGTGGCAACAGCAAGAAGACTTGTTGCACATTTTAAAAAAGCGACATGGCAACGAGTGCTTTACATAGAAAACAAACAGAAATGCTGAAGGCGCCACTAAAGATAATACAGGATGTGCAAACAAGATGGAACATGGTATATTATATGTTTGAAGGTCTGCTTGAGTTGAAGTGGCGAGCAATTGCAGCTTTGTCAAACCCTGATTTGACAAAAAAAGTCTGATGCCGCTACTTTAGATCTAACTACTGTGCAGTGGAAGCTAATGGCCGAGGTACTCCCTCTACTTCAGCCATTCGGATTAGCTAAAGTACTGTTAAGCGCAGAGAAAAACACTACAGCTAGTTCCATGTACCCAGTTGCAACAGCGATAAAATACAGACTGAGCGAAGTTAATGCTGAAGTTTGTGAAGGGGACACACCTGCTTTGCCAAGTCCAAATGCACAAAGGTTGCGAGAAAAAACTACTGTGTAATATATCCCAGCGATTTCGTTTACATCAACTGACCCAGGTGAAGTTATGCCACTGCTTTTTGCATCACTCCTTGATCCCCGATTTCGTAATTTGGATTTCCATTATAACAAGCCAAAGCCACAAGTTAAAGCAATGCTTTCCAGACTAGTTAGGCTGATGGACAGCAGTCCCACGAACGACGCGAACTGTGCCACTACAACTACAAGTGACTTGCCAGTTAAAAAGAAAACAGACAGAACAAGCATTTACATTGTTATTTCGTGGACGGCAGTAACCAGAGATGACCTCAGAGGAAAGCATAATCAGACAAGAAGTGATGACATATACCTCTGAAACGAAGATCCACTGCTGTGGTGGAAAAATAACCAGACGCGCTTTCCAAAACTAGCAACCTAATAACTTTTTTACACAGAGAATTGTGAGGGTCTGGAACCAACTCCCCAGTAATGTTGTTGAAGCTGACACCCTGGGATCCTTCAAGAAGCTGCTTGATGAGATTCTGGGATCAATAAGCTACTAACGACCAAAACGAGCAAGATGGGCTGAATGGCCTCCTCTCGTTTGTAAACTTTCTTATGTTCTTAACCTCGACAATGAAAGTATCCCAGCAACATCGGTCCCAAGGGAGCGGGTGTTCAGCAAGGCCGGAATGACAGTTAAACTCTGTTCTTTGAATCCGGAGAATGTGGATGCCATCAATTTTCTCAGCAAAAACAAAAAATAAATCTTTCTGGAGCACGGACTTTATAAAATATGTTGGACTTGTGGATAGTTAAATTAATTTAAATGGTCAGTGTTCCCCCTCTTTGTTGGATTTTGTTGCAAATAATTTTTTTCTAACCGGTTGCTGTCAGTCAAGACATTAGGTTAAGAAACATTTTAATCATTTTAACCATTTGTGAGAATGAAAAACTCGCTGGGTATCGTTTGATTTATGATTAGAACATAGGAAATGTCTAAGGTTTATTTTACTCTAAAATTAGAAAGAGATAAACTGAAGAAACGTTTAGTTTTCGTGCTTACATCAGATATCTGAAAATGTGCGTTTTGTTTATTCTCTACAATATCGTATATTTTCTTTTGTGTTACAAAAAAAAAAATGATGCATCGCCTCTTTAAGAAAACAATGCATCGATGGTAGAAAAACCACCATCGTCCCAGCAACCATGTGCAATCTCAGATGGCTGTTGTAAAACAGAGACCTACCCCATAACAGGTCTGCTTTTCTACTTAAAATGTGACGGTACCATCTAATTACCTGACAAGAGGAGTTCACCACAATCAACAACACAGAGATGGCTGCTTTGGTTCCCCATCAGTAACTAAAAGTTCACAACAAATACCTCTCATGATAATTTCTCATTTCTCTGTGATTCAGTGGTACAAACAGATTGATGCATTATGATTGAGTGAGCATAGTGGTTGAGAAATCATATTGTTGTAAAGAACAATTGCAAGCCTGTCATGTAGCAGTACTGGTACGCGTAACACAGGTTGAAAACCACTGTGCTATAGTGCTACAGTAGGGGTGTAACGATGCATTGTGATTTACATGATGCATCATATTGGGATGCAAGACCACAGCACAGCTCATTATATTTAAAGAACTACAGTTCCCATCATCCCTCACCACCGCCGCAGGTGAGGAGGCATGCTGGGAACTGTAGTCATAGTAGGGCTGTACCAATTCACTGTGTATCAAGACCACAGCACAGCTCATTGTAGTTTAATGCATTGAGTGATAATGGAGTCTTTTCAATTGATCTCAACAGCATCTAATTCACTGTGTCTCGATGAATCGCGATGCCTTCTTTACAATGTACTGTATCGTTTGTACTGGGATGCAAGACCACAGCATAGCTCACTGTAGTTCACAGAGTGGTTCTGTGAAATATTCTGCCATTAACTGCCCGCTCGATCTTATTATGAATCATACAAGCAGCCCATCAGGACCATCACATGATGTATCGCGATACACATCGTACCGTATGGCATTGTGACATTAGGGTATCGTGAATATAACTACACTTTCACATAGTATAACTAGTGAAAGGAGAACGCCTTCAGTATATCTGTAGGCAAAGACAACATTTGTCCAAATGAATATTCAAGTTGTTTTCATTTTTTTGGGAGGGAACTCGTTTAAGAATTAAAGCAAGCATTTTGTTGTTTACATTCTCTAAACGGTTTGCTTTTGAGGAAATAGCTGAAACGTACTTATTGCAACACTGTCAGCCAAATGCTACACTAGTACAAAGGAAGTCGAGTGAAAAGCATAAAAAAGACTACATATTTGAAAAACAAGTTTACACGTATATTATTATTATTATTATTATTATTACTACTACTACTACGAATACTATGTTAAAACATTGCATATAATAACAGACTACCGCACATTTAACACTTCATTATTAGAACAAAAATCTGGTATTTTTTAATTTTGACATAAAATATATAAGGTAAAACATATCGCTCTATGTCGGTACTGCACAGCTTTATTTAAAATACTGCCATTAACAGCACACCGTGTCTTGTAGTAGCAAGCCTATAGAGGTGTAAACAACAGTGCACACTATAGTAAATCTACCGACTATACTATAATCATCGAGTCTGGCTCTAGTTTTAATTCTCTCTTCAATTTAGAGTAGCTTATGATAGCTGGACACCGTATAATATAAACATCATTACATGAACACACACAGTGCACGGTCTGTCTCTGTGCTTCACAGTCTCTGCTACATTTTCTCCACCAGCTCACGGGACTCGACCAACTTAACAATTCCTCTGCATCCCTTACCTGACCAGAATCGATATTTACCAATCTCCTCCCTGTTTTTCTTCTTCTCGAATCTGTTTGTTTCTCCGCTTTTCTCTCCTATTCCCCTCTTTCTCGCTCCTTTCAGCTCTCTACAACAGCTTGTGTATTACGTCACCTCTCGTTGCGGTTTTCCTGTCCACAGTTTGTGCACAAGAGGGAGGGCGCAATGCCCAGGCGCATGCGTAAACAAGACAACTCTCCCACTAACTTTAGAACTGATTTTCTTTACGCCTGCGCAATAAACTGACAGATTTTCTTTTTTTTTTTTTTTGTTTGACAGATTTTTTTTTTTTTAGCTTGACAGATTTTTTTTTCACAGAAGGGAGGGTGCATGACGTCACTTCCAAAACCGTTTTTCTGTTGTAACTTTGAGTAAAGAATTAGTGCTCAGTTATACACTATATTATTTATGTTATATACCAAATGACTTCAAATGTAATTCTTATTATTTTTTTTATAACATTTCCCTAACAATCTTTAGTCTTGACAAGGTGGACAAAAAAGAAACGAAATATTCTAAAATGTAGCATTTACTGTTTATCAAGTAAGAAATATTGAGAGGAACAGTAGTTCCACGCGCCAAGTTACAGCTGTCAAAGCTGTGGGGGTCAAGGCTGCCCCAATTGTTTCTACTAACTTGGCAGATCAAATGCATGAAAAACAACTAGTACTTCTTAATGTAAGGAAATTATGGGAGTAAGTTTGGGTGTATTTCTGTCCAATCGTTTAAAAAAAAGAAAAAATGAGCACATTTTTCTCTTATATGTATGTCATCCTTGTTATTTGTTTTAAAAAAAAAAATGTTTGGGACTATTTTCTTAGAATGTCTTTACTCAGCGGAAAGGTACCCTCAAGGTAAATTTAGGTTTAAAGGTGTTTTTTTATTATTTTTTTTTTTTAAAAGAAAACAATGGTAAAACATAATTTTCTAATAGAGTGCCCTCTCGATGATGGTTCATCCTGTGTGATAATTGATCTTTACTTTCATCATCATCATCATCATCATCATCATCATCATCATCATCATCATCGTAATGGAGTAGTGTTTAGGGCTCTGGACTCTTGACCGGAGGGTCGTGGGTTCAATCCCAGGTGGGGGAAACTGCTGCTGTACCTTTGAGCAAGGTATTTTACCTAGATTGCTCCAGTAAAAACTCAACTGTATAAATGGGTAATTGTATGTAAAAATAATGTGATATCTGTAGGGCAAGGGTATATACTATTTCCTATTGTGGACGTGGAACAAAATGGAACCAAACACAGATATTATCAGTTGTTTGTCTTCCCAAACATGCTAGGTGTAATAGGTTGCACACATGTTGCAGTATCTCCAGATTCAAGGAATGAAAATATAATCATTTTTAACTGTGCAAGTTTTATATGATACTCAGTGGTATTTAGTTGTCAAGTACCTTGGCTCATGCCACGACTCATTTATTGTGAAGAACAGTGCCTTGTTCAGAAAATTTGAACAGGGGCTTATAAGTGGAGTCTGGCTAATTTAATAATATATTAAATACATAATTAACATATGACCATTCAAAAACATATGTAACAAACGCATATTAATGTTTAACATTTTGTATTATTATTATTTTTCACAAACATACATAAACATTCAGATATTGCATGTAAATAATATAACTATTAATATTGCATCAGAGACTATAGGCACGCTGTATTATTATTATTATTATTATTATTATTATTATTATTATTATTATTATTATTATTATTATTATTAAGTCATTTAGCAGACGCTTATATCCAAAGTGACTTACAGACACTAGGGTGTGGATCACAACAGCCGTTCTGTGCGTTAGATCCAGGATTATTTTTTGAACTTCTTTATTTTACCTTTTTATGGTTATATCCTTCCGTATTTTAAATTTAGCAGTGGCTCAGGAACTTTGGCCAAAAAGAACATCTCAACTTGGGTGTATTTTTCCTTTATTTTATTCCCATTGTTGTGACGACATTTGTGCTGCCTTGTTGTTTTCCTGTTAAATGGACGTCCAGACTATTGAAATGTGACCAACTGGCTTGTGAATCAATTGTCGTTTCAATTGAATCAGTCATTAACAGGAGTCGCAAAGGGCGTTGCGAGTAGGAGAAATGAACCCGCCCCTGTTGAAAATCGACACGTATAATAAGTGGCAAACAAAAAAAAAAACTTACATTGAAAATGCAAGTGTGGAGTAGTGGTTAGGGCTCTGGACTCTTGACCGGAGGGTTGTGGGTTTAATCCCCAGTGGAGGACACTGCTGTTGTACCCTTGAGCAAGGTACTTTACCTAGATTGCTCCAGTAAAAACCCAACTGTATAAATGGGTAATTGTATGTAAAAATAATGTGATATCTGTATAATGTATAATGTGATATCTTGTAACAACTGTAAGTCGCCCTGGATAAGGGCGTCTGTTAAGAAATAAATCATAATTGTGACTTCTATTTTCTCTCTAAAAATGTGCTTTCTCAAAATCAGCCTGTTAGTGTATGTAATAACGTTTTATTTGTGTTTGAAATGTTTAAGCTATTTTCTTTGGGGCCAGTTGAGAGATGTGAATAGTCAGAACATTTTCTGGTCAATCAATACCAAACATTAAAAAATAAAACAAAAACAAGTAACAGCGCCAGCCCTCAGCCCTGCACAGGACCATTTGTGTTCGAACCCACAACCACATAAATATATATATATATATATATACAGACGTGCTCAAATTTGTTGGTACCCTTACAGCTCATTGAAATAATGCTTCATTCCTCCTGAAAAGTGATGAAATTAAAAGCTATTTTATCATGTATACTTGCATGCCTTTGGTATGTCATAGAATAAAGCAAAGAAGCTGTGAAAAGAGATGAATTATTGTTTATTCTACAAAGATATTCTAAAATGGCCTGGATACATTTGTTGGTACCCCTTAGAAAAGATAATAAATAATTGGATTATAGTGATATTTCAAACTAATTAGTTTCTTTAATTAGTATCACACATGTCTCCAATCTTGTAATCAGTCATTCAGCCTATTTAAATGGAGAAAAGTAGTCACTGTGGTGTTTGGTATCATTGTGTGCACCACACTGAACATGGACCAGAGAAAGCAAAGGAGAGAGTTGTCTGAGGAGATCAGAAAGAAAATAATAGACAAGCATGGTAAAGGTAAAGGCTACAAGACCATCTCCAAGCAGCTTGATGTTCCTGTGACAACAGTTGCAAATATTATTAAGAAGTTTAAGGTCCATGGAACTGTAGCCAACCTCCCTGGGCTCGGCCGCAAGAGGAAAATCGACCCCAGATTGAACAGAAGGATAGTGCGAATGGTAGAAAAAGAACCAAGGATAACTGCCAAAGAGATACAAGCTGAACTCCAAGGTGAAGGTACGTCAGTTTCTGATCGCACCATCCGTCGCTTTTTGAGCGAAAGTGGGCTCCATGGAAGAAGACCCATGAGGACTCCACTTTTGACAGAAAAACATAAAAAAGCCAGACTGGAATTTGCTAAAATGCATATTGACAAGCCACAATCCTTCTGGGAGAATGTCATTTGGACAGATGAGTCAAAACTGGAGCTTTTTGGCAAGTCACATCAGCTCTATGTTCACAGATGAAAAAATGAAGCTTTCAAAGAAAAGAACACCATACCTACAGTGAAACATGGAGGAGGCTCGGTTATGTTTTGGGGCTGCTTTGCTGCGCCTGGCACAGGGTGCCTTGAATCTGTGCAGGGCACAATAAAATCTCAAGACTATCAAGGCATTCTGGAGCGAAACGTACTGCCCAGTGTCAGAAAGCTCTGTCTCAGTCGCAGGTCATGGGTCCTCCAACAGGATAATGACCCAAAACACACAGCTAAAAGCACCCAAGAATGGATAAGAACAAAACATTGGACTATTCTGAAGTGGCCTTCTATGAGTCCTGATCTGAATCCTATCGAATATCTATGGAAAGAGCTGAAACTTGCAGTCTGAAGAAGGCACCCATCAAACCTGAGACAGCTGGAGCAGTTTGCTCAGGAAGAGTGGGCCAAACTACCTGTTAACAGGTGCAGAAGTCTCATTGAGAGCTACAGAAAAAGTTTGATTGCAGTGGTTGCCTCTAAAGGTTGTGTAACAAAATATTAGGTTAGCGGTCCCATCATTTTTGTCCATGCCATTTTCATTTGTTTTATTATTTACAATATTATGTTGAATAAAAAATCAAAAGCAAAGTCTGATTTCTATTAAATATGGAATAAACAATGGTGGATGCCAATTACTTTTGTCAGTTTCAAGTTATTTCAGAGAAAATTGTGCATTCTTCGTTTTTTGTGGAGGGGTACCAACAAATTTGAGCACGTCTGTATATTCAGGATTGCGTTATACTACACTACACTACAGACTCTATGATACTGTACACTGAACCAAAGTGCGTCCGTGGTAGTCTACTAATGTACGGTGCAGTGCAGGCGCTGTCAAAATACTATTCATCTACTTGAAATTCAGTATTTGAAACATACAGAGAGCAATGTTGGCTGTGTATTTATGACTTGCTCTAGTATGAACGCATTTTCCACTAGTTTGTATTTGAAAGTGTGGATTTGTTAAATAAGTTGCCATGTTGCAGGGGTGCTGGAACTAGGGGTGCTGGGGGTGCGGCAGCACCCCCTGGACTGAAGTGCTGTGCACAACAGAAGATGGTGGTGGTGATGTGATGGGATGGAGAGAGCAATTGTTTCAGTCCAAGGTGAAGCTAGCCTGGAGGGGACGTAGCTCTATATGTTCAGGCTACACAACCTGTAGTGGGAAAACTCTGTAAAGTGTTAAATAGCCAAGGTATGAAAGACTGTGAAGGGAGAAATAGTGGCTGGTAACTATTTGTTTGATTGTTCTTTTTTTTGTTTACTAAATGTCTACGGAGCTCCTGTGTTGTAAACCCTCATGGCACCTTTACCATGGAAAGGAAATGCTCATTTTTGTTCACTATAAATAAATTGAATGGGTTGCTTTTTACCATCCTTGACAAAAAACCCAAGAACATTTTAGCTTTACCGGCAGAGAACAAACCGCCTCTCACATACTGGAAGGTTTAGTGTGTTTTCAGTTTGTGAAAAGCTACCTGAACATCTATTTTATGCATGTATTGTTGATCTCACCTGGGCAACAGGACTGGCAAAAAGCATACAGATTCATTTATTAATGGTTAAAAGATAACGATATCAAAGTTTGACTTGTTTACAACGCTGTATGTCTCGGACAAGTGATGGTTGTTTGTGCATAAAACTTTCATGAACACTGTTACGTGCATCTGATGCTTATAGATATGTCACCATTGTGCCATTTTTGCTTTTTAAAAAAAATATTTCAAATATAATAATTTAAAGACAGATCAGCAAAGAAAATACAAACAAAACCAATGTCGTCTGTGACTACTGGCACAGAACCTTAAAATATGCATACATCAGTCAAGTCAATAACTGGATGTACCTCCTTTAGAATGATTTAACACAAAGTGAAAAGCTCTCGGACGCAACCTTTTGTATTCTTGAAACATCAGTGCCTCTGTTTTGTCTTGTTTTATCGTATGAAAAGGGTTGTGGTTCAGGTACGGTTAGGGACTGTGTTCTGTCACCAAGGTTATTTGTTTTCTGCCTCAAGGTGGCAGTGCTGTCCATAAAGTGATCAATTGAAGCTCTCTATGCGCTGTGTTGGGGTCCAGTGTGAACTGACAAGAATCTGATTGAAGAGAAGAGGATGGTTAGAGAAGAGACGGTTATAAGAGTGAAATCATTAATTTAAACAGCACAGAACCAACACAAATATAGTTTTTTCTTATTATTTATTTTTTGTCTTACATGTATTACATGCAGATAGCCAATACCATCCATGTGTTGTTAATGTTGGGCAATTACTAAGCCCATCAGATAGCTTTAGCAGAGCAGTCAATGTGTGGTGCAAGGAAACACAACATACTGGATTGAAACCTAGACCCGGAGCCGGGTGACTCAATAGTGCCAATATAGTTTCACGTTTAGTGATTGTTTCCAAATACATGTATATGGGTTCAAAATAGACTTTTATTTTAGTATGTTATGTGGTTACTGAAGTACATATAATATTGTTCAATATGCTTTTTGAGATTGTATGGTTATTCTCGTTATACAATGTAGCTGAAAGATATTATAGAAGATACTGACAATATAGTTTCACGTTTAGTGATTGTTTTCAAAAGCATGTTGCCTAGTGTTGATAATAATGTACATATTATATGATATTGATTAATAGGCTTTATGAAATTTCATAGGTTTGGGTCTGAAGTTGTCTTGAAACAATACCGGGTAATGTGCTGCTTGTATATTCCAGGCTGTTTAAAAATGTTTAACAACAATTTCAGACACTGTATAGATCTTCCAGATTGAGTGCTTGATTTTACACATGGAGAATATCAGATTGAACATTCCCTTCACCCGAGGAGTGGAGAGGACAGACAGGGAGTTCAATACAAAGGGTTTCTTACAACACAAAACAGTCTAGTTCAGCTGGCAGATTGTTACAGTGGAATAAGGATAAAGCCTAAACCCAGGATAGAGCGGCTCAGTGAATGTGGTTTGGAATCTGTGCAGGAGGGTCATTGTGTCAGAGACTCCATAAAATGACAGAGTGCCGGCATTAAAGTCCAGATACACTCCTATTTTGGGGGAGTAGAGGGCAGTTATTGCAATTTTCTTGTTATTGTGCCAGGCAGTGTAACTGGAATCAGAGCAATCCAAACTCCAGGACTTGTCATTGCGTCCAAGGATACAAGAAAGACAACCTCCTTTCCTGCTGATTCCTTTATATGTGACTCCTATATCAGTCCATTGTCCACTGCACTCAATCTCCCAGTAACAGCAAGTCCCAGACAAGCCCTCTCTGCAAAGCACTTGGGCCCGGCTGTCAAATCTTGATGGGTGATCAGGATATGGCTGGGCCTCTCCACTCCATGTCACCTTTCTGTTCCCTTCAGACAGACAGAGCACTTTATGAGCTGTGTTGGGGTCTAGTGTGAGCAGACAGGAATCTGATTGAAGAGAAGAGCACAGGTTAGAAAATTAAATCATTGAGAAAATCAACAGTCATTGTCTGCTCCATCTTATGTCCTCCCTGCTTTAACAGTCCCTGTTCCCTCCTCCATGCTCCTCCCTGCTCCCTCCTCCATACTCCCTCCTCCATGCTCCTCCCTGCTCCCTCCTCCATACTCCCTCCTCCATGCTCCCTCCTCCATGCTCCCTCCTTCATGCTCCTCCCTGCTCCCTCCTCTACTCCCTCCTTCATGCTCCTCTCTGCTCCCTCCTGTATACTCCCTCCTCCATGCTCCCCCTCCCTGCTACAACTTAAAAACAGTAAAAGGGCATTGGGGGTAATAGGATTATTTGTATTATTCTGGGTAGTTTGTGTGAATTCATTTTGCAGCTGGGAATCAATGAACAAAGCAATGATGCTGTTCATTTTAAAATATTCTGCATTTATATATCTGTCCCAATACTTATTGGAAAGGAGTGTAGATTAATGGGTTCACGATTACTATTAAATATTAATAACTGCTGCCCTCAAGCTCCACCCCTCTATGTTCTGTAGTGTTAGCTCTTCTCACAATGGAGTGACACATCTTTCAATCAAATGTTTCAGTGAAAACAGACTTACATTTTAAAAACTCATCTCTGTTCCTTGGCTCTGGAGCCTGCAGACTATAAACTGCAACATCATTCACTTGGTAGAAAAAAATTGGGAAACATAGAATTGAAACATTTGGATTAATACACAACACACACAAGATTCCAAATAGCAATCTGCCATGCTGTTAATTTTTAAAGACAAACTCCATCTGTTCAGTTAATAAGTGTAGCAAAGGACCCTGCTAACTCCACCCTCATCAGGAATCGTTCACACAAGAACTAATCTAATACATCTCCAGCCACTCTTTTACTGAGGTGTTAGGTCCTTCCAAAAAGGGAGAATGTCTCTGGAGATAAGAACATAAGAACATAAGGAGGCTGTGTGGTCTAGTGGTTAAAGAAAAGGGCTTGTAACCAGGAGGTCCCCGGTTCAAATCCCACCTCAGCCACTGACTCATTGTGTGACCCTGAGCAAGTCATGTAACCTCCTTGTGCTCCGTCTTTCGGGTGAGATGTAATTGTAAGTGACTCTGCAGCTGATGCATAGTTCACACACCCTAGTCTCTGTAAGTCACCTTGAACAAAAAATAAAACAAATAATAAGAACATAAGAAAGTTTACAAATGAGAGGAGGCCATTCAGCCGATCTTGCTCGTTTGGTTGTTAGTAGCTTATTGATCCCAGAATCTCATCAAGCAGCTTCTTGAAGGATCCCAGGGTGTCAGCTTCAATCACATTACTGGGGAGTTGGTTCTAGACCCTCACAATTCTCTGTGTAAAAAAGTGCCTCCTATTTTCTGTTCTGAATGCCCCTTTATCTAATCTCTATTTGTGACCCCTGGTCCTTTTTTCTTTTTTCAGGTCAAAAAAGTCCCCTGGGTTGACAATGTTTTACTGGAAGAAAAGCCTTACCTTTTAAGCATCTGACACTGCTCTTAGACCCCAGGGTATAAACTGCAGTTTCATTCACTAAATAAAATACAGAAAACCGTTTTAAACCAAAGACTTTACTGTAGAGGATTTGGAATACAAACATGACCAGACCTCCAATTCCTATACATCTTTGATTAGAAAGTGCAGGACTACAAGTTATTATCCTATATGGAATGAATGTGTTGTTTAATGTTTGAATCCCTTTCTCTCTGTTTGAATGCTATTGTGTTGTTTTCTCGTGTGCTATCTTTAGAAACTCTCTTCCTTCCTGCTATCAACAGTCGAGATGTCACTGTAAATGATATCTACCAAAGGAATATATTTCAAACCAACCTGTTTTGGTTATTTTGACTAATTCCCGCTTGCAGAAGTCCTCAATATGACCTTTAAGTTCAGATACAGCTTTCCTCACAGCCCCAAAAGAGATGTCTGTATTGACAGTAACTTTGGGTAAGTCTCCAGCTTCAGGAGGGGCACAGAGAGACTGGAAATTCTACAACAGGAAAGTGGAGAAAAGGAGTTTTCAGTGAAACAGAATGGGGCCCAAAACATTCCTGGGGAAAAGCAAGGATTCATTCAATTGGAGAGGTCTGTCTGAAACCGTCCCAGTTATGGACTTGAGATTTTCTAACAAGCAGTGATGTTACCTGTAGGAAATGGATGTGATCCTCTGTCTCTGAAAGCTGTTTCAGTTCAGCGTTTCTCCTCCTTAGCTCAGCAATCTCCTGCTCCAGTTTCTTCATGAGTCCTTCAGCCTGATTCACTGCAGCCTTCTCGTTAGCTCCAATCAGCTCAATAACCTCAGTGTGGATCTTCTCAATGGATCGGATCAGCTCAGTGAAGATCTTCTCACTTTTCTTTATTTCTATGCATGCAGATGTCTGAGTGAAAGAACACAGTAGAGGAGACATGGTTAGAATTGATATCAAAAACACACCAGGCATAGACAGTAAACTTCTGTAGATGTGTTCCAGTCCATCTGATAATAATAATAATAATAATACTACTACTAATACTACTACTACTACTACTACTACTACTACTACTACTACTACTACTACTACTAATAATAATAATAATAATAATAATAATAATAATAATAATAATAATAATAACTACACCTTGTCAATACTCACTTTCAGTGAATCTACAGTCTGTTTCAGCTCTTCAGTTTCTTTCAGTCTCTCCTGGATTCTCTGTTGTATTTCTGTCTGTGTCTCTCCCAGCTGCTTCTGTGTAGAAACAGAGTGACACAGTGACATTTCTGATGGGGCATTGAGTGATATCCTGTCACACCCAACACAAGACTGTTTAAGTATGCTATTGAAAATGTCAGAACAATTTTAATTCAAATATATTTTACCTCTTTACAATGTATAATTGCATAATTCTGAGTGGTTCTGGAATATACTTTGCTTTTCATTTCCAGTTCCACGCCATAGACATCTGTAGCACAGGCTAGATCAGACAAAATGTGTGTATAGTAGTAAGATACAGCACCATCTAGTGCACAGCTGCCAGCAACACAAAAAGACACTTGATCCACAGTAGCTGTCCACTAGATGGTATAGTTTCATACCAGTAACAGTGAATGATGGTTGATCTAACATGTGTTACATATTTGTTTAGTCAAGCAGTTAGGCAACTGAAGCAACTTTCTCCTTAATGTATATTTAGGGCTTCTGGTTTCCATTTTGTGATGATAAACACAGATAAATTCCCCCCGATACAAAAAAATGAAATCGGTACACTGGAAATGGTTATTTAATTCACACTAACTTAACCCCTTTCCCATTGAAAAAAAACAATCTACAAAAAACAACCTTTCCCAGTGCAGGCTGGAAATGTCCCTCCTTCCTGACTTGTATCTATCATTGATTCGTTCTGATTACTGTATATTGAGTGGCAGCACATTCCTGCATTTCTATTGCAGGATTGTACACGTTTGCAAGATTTAGATTTATAGAAATTAGACTCCAATTAGAATTGGAGGGTTGTTCTTGCTCGCAGGATTTAAAGCTTTGGTTTGACAGGGAGGGTTTACAAACTCATGGAATTTAAAACAAAATTTGCAAATTGTGGTGAAATTTAATAAATGCCTAGACACACAAAAACACCAGAAGAATACGTCCGTGACCAGAAGGATTTCATTGTGGAAGACAGCAAAGGAAAGAAGGTACTTGTAGGGTGGTCGAACAAAGTTTTCAACAAAAAAATTCAAAATATATTATAAAATGTAGTTTTTAACTAACTTAAACATCTGTTTTAATCGTGTAAAAATGTGTTTTAACACACCAAATTCAGCTACTTTTTCTGCCTGGCAGCCATCTTGAATTTGAGTTACGCCCTGTGACAGGGTGGCTGGGCCGTGACATCACGGCAGAAGCAGGAAGGGAAACTGACATCAGGGACTGCAGTTTAAAGTATATGACGCGGCGCGCCGTTTTATTTTCAAATAACAAAAATAAATAAAATATTTTAACAAAAAGAAACTGTGCTCACAAATAATCACAAACACAAAATAATACGATCCCAGGTCAGGCTGGGCAGTTGCTGTCACTGTTCCTGGAATCTTTTTAAATCACGTTTTGTTTTGTTTTGTTTTGTTTTGTTTCTCTCCACACTATACGCTCCTCTCGTACACCCACCACAAGCTGGAGAGCTGCAGGCTTTTTATACAGGTGACCATCTCCTGATTAGCAACAAATGAAATCACCTAATTCATTCAGGAGATGGCCACCTTATGCACGAGTTTTCTAAATCCTGTGTGGACGGGGCTTCCCATCCACGCTACTAAATAAGAACAAACAAATGGCTACGCCGTCACAAATACATAAATAACAAAACAAAATAACGGGGAAACCCTGTTCTAAAATAAACAAATCCTGTACAGGGCTGCTCGCCCTGTTACACGCCCTCTACTTACTTTGAGCATTCATAATTAAAAAAAAAATTATATATATATATATATATATATATGCCTACAAAAAGATTAACACTTTACTAATAAAAACAATTATTCTAAGCTAGATGGTGGTAATTTATTGAAAGATCAAACATTTTAAGTGTACAAGCAAGCCTCCCAAAAACACACCTCTCACTGTGGGCAGAGTGGCAAGAACGGCATGGCACGGGCACAGCAGCTCTGCCAGTGCAGATAGATGTGTATGTGTCACTTTTAAAGGCACGGGCACAGCAGCTCTGCCAGTGCAGATAGATGCGTATGTGTCACTTTTAAAGGCACGGGCACAGCAGCTCTGCCAGTGCAGATAGATGCGTATGTGTCACTTTTAAAGGCACGGGCACAGCAGCTCTGCCAGTGCAGATAGATGTGTATGTGTCACTTTTAAAGGCACGGGCACAGCAGCTCTGCCAGTGCAGATAGATGCGTATGTGTCACTTTTAAAGGTATGGGTTTTGTTTACTATATATCAAAACACAATTATTAAAGTCTTGTTTAAAGTGTGATTAGTTGATTAAGAAAATATTACTATCCCTGAGCTGCAATCATTGTTACAATATATTAAAGAGGCCCTGCATCATAGAGGCAGCACTGGGTGAAGGTCGCTCCGTCCTCCGGCTGCTGCACCAGTTTTCCAAGCAAGGATCTCTTGGTTTAATGAAATTAATAAACACAGAGAAACAGAAGCCCTGTGTATATTGTATGTCATATTAATCTTGTATATTGTATGTCATATTAATCTTGTATATTGTATGTCATATTAATCTTGTATATTGTATATCATATTAATCTTGTATATTGTATATCATATTAATCTTGTATATTGAATATCATATTAATCTTGTATATTGTATGTCCTATTAATCTTGTATATTGGTCTTTTATATCTCTTTTTTAAATTAGGTGCTTGACTTTGCTGGGATTTTTTTTTTTTTTTTTTCAAACAGTACCAATTAAACTATAATATCTTAAACAATGAAACTGATATAAGATTTTTATTAAGTTGCAAGATACATAAATAAAACTAGGAATATACTGTAAATTATACAAATTTTAAACAACAAAATGTACCATAAAATAGCTGAACAACATTTTTTCTTATGCTGCTAGGTAGGGCTGAGGCCCTGCACATGTAAATAGTGTGCTTTTGTTTGATTGTAAATAATGGTTTTGCAAATTAAGTGTGTGCTAGATATGGCAGGTCATATTCAAATCCAGGTGTGGAATATGGCCATTTGTTAATTGATTAATGGTTATCAATTAGCCCTGTCTTTAGAAAGGGGCTGAAAATCCAGTTTCTTGGTTCTACAAGCAGGGTTACAGACTGTCTGGGAAGGAGAGTGTTGCTGTAGGATCCTCACGGCTGCGTGTGTTAACCAGGGTGAGACAAACACAAGAGGAAAAATGTATCTAGGATCACTGTGTGAGTTAACCGGGATCGCTAGCACTAAAAGGAATAGGGAAAAAGTTTAGGGGATTTTAATCTCACCCAAGTCTAGAGAGGAGGTGTCAGGGAGACTGTTCCTGGAGCGGGACCTCCTTTCTTGTTTGGTCAACTTTTATTTTCTAGTTGTTTTAGAGCAGTGTTTTGTTTTGAATGTTTTGTATTTCGTATCAAAAAAACCTCCTGTGTCTCTCCTGTCAATCAGCGATACCCACACCCATAACAACACCCTGTTACACCCTGAAATACATTTTAGTACATCATAGTTTAGAAAGAGCAATTAAAAAACTAGGGCTCTTTAAGTAGCTCTTAATAGCAAATTAAAAAATTATCTAATGTGAAACTGTATAACCTAGTAAACACACATGTTAAATATCCCTGGGAATTCTTATCTTCTAGGATAGCTACAAGGAAATGGTTCAAACCCTTACCTGTTTCCCACTCCTTTCTGTCTCAGCTGAGACTGTATCATGGCTCTTGTGTTCTTCGTCTGTACACAGCAAGCAAATACACGTCTGATCAGTTCTACAAAAGACCTCCAAAACCTTCTGGTGTTCAGCACAAAGCTTCTGCTCCAGATTTCCAATTGCATTGATCAGTTTGTGCCTCTTGAAAGCAGCCCCCTCATAGTGTGACTTGACGTGTGTTTCACAGTAAGAGGCCAGGCACGTCAAACAGGATTTCACAGCTTTGAACTTTCTCCCAGTGCAGAAATCACATGGCACATCTCCAGGTCCAGCATAACTTTGAGCAGGAGGAGGATTGAGTCCTGTCTTCTTTAATTTCTCCACAATGTCAGCAAGAATTATGTTTCTGCTCAGAACAGGCCTTGGGGTAAAGGTCTTTCTGCACTGGGGGCAGCTGTAGACACCCGTATGATCAGTCTGATCCCAGCAGTTCTTAATACACTCCATACAGTAACTGTGTCCACATGTTGTAGTGACCGGGTCCTTCAATATCTCCAGACACACTGGACAGCTAATCTGGTCCTCTCCTACCAGAACATTAGCTTCTGCCATTTCTGCTGCAATGAGACAGAGACTGACGATTTCACAAGAAACAAAACTTCACTGTGCTGATTTCCTGGAATTGTGTGACGCTCTAAGAGGCGGGATTTGTGACTGAAGCCAGATTTAGACAAGCAGGCTGAGCAGAAACTGCTGAATCAGTGTGAGAGGGGCAGAGAGAAGAGAGTTGGGAATTGGATAGAAATTTGAGAATGTCACAGTAACCCTTTTATAGCTATGGTATGCATTTGACGGCACTAGACCTTCACTTCTGTGTGGGTCTGTATCCTCAGTTGTTCACAAGGGAAGTGAGTTTGGTGGAGTTCAAACTTAATATTAATTTATTACAGTGCTGATTTTGTGGAGTAGTGGTGAGGGCTCTGGACTCTTGACAGGAGGGTTGTGGCTTCAAGCCCAGGGACACTGCTGCTGTACCCTTGAGCAAGGTACTTTACCTAGATTGCTCCAGTAAAAAAACAAAAAAATTGTATGTAAAAAATTATGTAATTGTATGTAAAAATAATGTGATATCTTGTAACACTGGTCTATAATTGTAAGCCGCCCTGGATAAGGGCATCTGCTAATAAATAATAATAATAATAATAATAATACAGCAGCAGTGTCCCCCATCTGGGATTGAACACATGACCCTCCGGTCAAGAGTCCAGAGCGTTAACCACTACTCCATACTGCTGTATAAATGGGTAATTGTACGTAAAAATATAATAATAATAATAATAATAATAATAATAATAATAATAATAATAATAATAATAATAATAATAATAATAATAATAATAATTTCATGTGTTAAAACCATTTTATAAAGAACACTCAAACAAAGCCTATAATCCAGGGCCTTACTTTTCAAATCTGTGTACTATTTTGTCATTATTTTCAAACAAGGTCTTGCCTCTCATCATCAGAACATCATTCTCCCAAGCCCCTTGTTTTGCTGTTGCTCGTTTTGTTTTCCACACTTCTTTATTTTCACTCTCTTTGACTCAGGTGAAGCCCATTGATCCTGCAGCCCCCACACTGGTTTCCTCTCCCCGTTCACTTCCTTCCTTCCTGTGTTACAGGTAATAGGAATAGGACCCCGTTAATCAAACATTTCAAATAGATTTCATTTCAATCAGCAATACTGGTGTGTTTTCATTAACAGTTACAATTGCTAATTTTGAAAACTCTCCAGATATTAATGCTCATGGGGACCTGTTTGTAAATAGTATTTGGTTTGTGTTTGGTGGTGGTGGTTGGTAGGGATGGGGTTAATTCCTGTCCCTTACAAATACACATGAGAATGTGGCTGTTCCCAAATTAGATCATTGTTGTTAATTGGGAACAGACACATGATATAACAAGGGAGCTTGAAGCTCCATTAAGAGAAAGGGTTTAAGAAAGGTAATCTGAGTGTTTGGAGAGGTGGCTGGTAAACTGCAAACCATTGAAAAGGTCTGAGTGTTTTTCTTTTGGTTTTGTGCTTGTGACTTTTTATAACTTTTTTTATTTTGCTCTATGAGCACTGTTGTGATTTTATTTTATTTAATAAACGTGCACCCCAGCGTTTAAAACCACAGCTACTGTCTCTGAGTCTCAATAACCCTCAGCCATCCTGTCACAGAAACCAACTGAGGTTAAATGCTTAAACATCATGATGTTCATTACATTTCTTACTTGATCAGGATTTTCTATGGCTGTTTCTGATTAGATTTTATTCTCCATGCTTACTAACTATTCCAGCAAACACTGCTTCTGAAAAGATTCCTGGAGGCTGATTGTGGGGAAGTGTATGACTGTTGCACGGGCTGCAGTGCACAATGCTTACCCTGTGGACTTCTGACTTAATTTCCAGACAATCAGCTTAGACAACAGTTCTTATATTAAAACTTAAATACAACATTATAGTTTCAATTTAAATTAATGTATGTATTTATTTTGACAGTCTGCCAATCATTAGCTTGTATTTATTTTGACAGTCTGCCAATCATTAGCTTGTATTTGAAGACGGTGCTATTATCTTTTCAGACACAACTATATATTTAAAAAGTGAGGGATCTGAGTGGGTAAAATGGACAGAAATGCCCCCACTTCAGTTCTCAATTGTTTTTGGAGGGGAGGGGAGTTTTCTTCTTCAACAAGGAGAACAAGTGGAATAACAAGAACAAGCTTGTTTCCATGTTTAGACTGTCCATTTCTCCTGATTTATCACAGTATTAACAATGGGTTTGACTGCTGTGTTAGAGTGTCTAGTTCTGTACAGGAATATAAGAAGGATGGAACTCCAGCCATTGGAATAGTTGTGTCAATACCCTCGATTCACCATGAAGTGTGATCCTGGGCTGGAATCACAATATGTGCTTCTGCTGTTTCTGTTGAGATGATACAGAGACAGGGATGGGTTTCACAAGAAACGAAACTTACCTGTGTTTCTGAATTCCATGAAATATAAAGCTCTCTTTATACAAGCCCCTTCTTATTAAAATATTGTCTCTGTGTTTCAGCCACTAGAGCAGAATCTCATCCAGGGAATTCTGTGGCTCTTCTCTCCAGTTTATAAGAGTCCAATCGAGGAGCAGTGCAGTGATGTTAATACAATACTAAGAGAAAGGGGGAAAAAGATCACAAGTGCTGGCCAAATAATTTGAAAACATTTTCTCCTGCCTTTATAATTTAACATAGAATGCTATAGATGTAGATTCAATATTAGCATTTCAAAGCAATGCAATATTTCGTGGTAATAAGAATTCTACAAAATGCAATGCAAAATCAAACCACTGATCACAGGGAGGAGTTTAGCAGTACAAAGGGGATGCAGCTACGCGAGTACGGCCCCTTACCTTGATACACTAACATGCTGAAGCGCTGCGCTTTGTTTTTGATTTTGCAGATAGAGAGAATGAGAACAGGATTACAGTGCACTACCAAGGAGCACAGCACTGTGGAGCATGAGCACTGACTCTCTGCCTGGATTATAAATATTGGTATGTGTGCTTTATTATGATGGATTGCAAGCCAAAATACAGTTCCCTGATACCAGTTCCCTGGAACTGCTTGAACATACTTGCATACATACATATTTTGCTTCATAAAGTCGAATGAAACCTTCCAAATAATGTTAACATACTGAATTACATACCGCTTTATAGTTTTTCCACATACGGTACTGTGAACAGGCTGGCTGTAGGGGTGACGTCAGGCCAGAAAGAAACACACAGACAGGCAGTACCTGCAGGTGAAACTGAGACGCTGCGGCGCTCAGTGAGTTTAATAACACACAGAAAATAAAAGCTTGAATAAAACAGAACACGACACTTGAGGCCAAAATAAATAGACAAACAAAACGAACAGACACTACCTTAATCCCCAAATAGTTCATCTAGATACTATAATATCCATTTGACAGACACAATCCAATTCGAAACAAGAACATGGCTTTCTGAGAATCTTGTCATGTTTTTCAAAACTGCATATTTGAGACCTATGTAGCCAATGGAAGTGCAATATAGGTACACATTCTGGAATTATTTAGTGAGCTACAATCACATTAAGAGATACTTATCAGTACTTGCTGTGGGAATTCTAGCACTGTGCAGAGATGCCAACTAAGTCTGCCACTTGCTGCTATTTATGTATTTGTAATCAATAAATACTTCGGACATATTGAACATTTTATGCTGAAAGACCTGTCCAATTTTGTGTGTTTATAATTATAAAAACACTAACCTGACAGAGATTAAACAGTAAAAATGAGGCTGCCTCTGCCCCAAGTGTAAAAACAAATAATTCACCTTATTTCACTCTGTAGGTGGTGCCATTTTACCCCCTAACTTTGATACAAAGTTGTGTCAGATTGAACATTCCCTTCACCCGAGGAGTGGAGAGAACAGGCAGGGAGTTCAATACAAAGGTTTTCTTAAAACACAAAACAGTTTAGTTCAGCTGGCAGACTGTTACAGGGGAATCATAATCATTAATCCTAAATCCAGGATAGAGCGGCTCAGTGAATGTGGTTTGGAATCTGTGCAGGAGGGTCATTGTGTCAGAGACATCATAAAAGGACAGAGTGCCGGCATTAAAATCCAGATACACTCCTATTTTGGGGTAGCGGGGGGCAGTTATTGCCGTGTGATTGTTATTGTGCCAGGCAGTGTAACTCGAACCAGAGCAGTACAAACTCCAGGACTTGTCATTGAAACCAAGGCCACAGGAAGCATCCCCTCCTTTCCTGTTGATTCCTTTATATGTGACTCCTATAAAAGCCCCTCCCCCACTCCACTCAATCTCCCAGTAACAGCGAGTCCCAGACAAACCCTCTCTGCAAAGCACTTGAGAATAGGTGTCAAATCTCTCTGGGTGAGCAGGATATGGTTGTGTCTCTACCTTCCGTGTCACCTTTCTGTTCCCGTCAGACAGAGAGAGCTTTCTATGTGCTGTGTTGGGGTCCAGTGTGAGCTGACAAAAATCTGATTGAAGAGAAGAGGACGGGTAGAGGAGAGTTGGTTAGAAAAGTAAAATCACTGAGAAAATCTCCACTAGGTATGAATGTACAGAAAGACAGACTGATACATACATATTACAGCAGGTTATTTTTATAATGGCTGTTTCTGACATACAGCCTAAACAGATGAGACATTGAGGTGCAGATGTACAGCAGGGAGTATTAAGATTATGTAATGATGCTATTCATTGTAAAATATTATACACTCCCCTTCAACAAGTATTGGAATAGATGAATACATGCAGAATGACTGGAGGTGGGTTTTTGTTGCCGTTTTACCCACTCACACCTTTCTCTCCCTAAATATCTTGGTATCCCTGAATACTGTTAGCTCTTCTCACAATGGAGTGACACATCTTTCAATCAAATGTTTCAGTGAAAACAGACTTACATGGTAAAATATCAGCTCTGTTCCTTGACTCTGGAGCCTTCAGACTGTGAACTGCACCTTCATTCACTGGGTAGAAAAATAGAATTGAAACATGTGAATTAATACACAACACACACAAGACTCCAACAGCAATCTGTAAAGAAACAAGGCTTATTCACGGCATTTCAGGATGTAAAAATCCATACTTCAAGATGTTCACGATTACAATGAATATGTATTCCTTCTGTATCGGTGCAGCAGCCAAAGTCAATGTGAACACGTCTGCCACTGCACTGGAGTCTTGTGTTCCTTCCTCTCCATCACATATCTTTGCCCAACAGTATGGTGCCCATATTAGGACACCCTTGTGCATCAAACATACAACAGTGATTGTCTGCTCCCAGCTATCTCCTCCATGCTCCCTGTTTCACATTATTTTTGGTGTTTTGGGGCGATCAGCCAATAACACAACCGTTTCCACCCTTTCTGCATTTTCAATGTTTAGATTATATGTTTATCACACAGCCTGAGGAAACTGCTGAATGTGAGCTGAAACAGTCATAAAGCTGCATCACTGAGTGCCACATTGGGACATTATTATAGTTTAAAAAATAATGTTTATACACACACATGAATTATAGAAATCTTATTAAACTTACTATTTCTAAATATATTTTGAAAAATAAAACAAAATAATATTTAACTATTTTAATTGTTATGTGAGAAGAAGAAGAAGAAGTAGTTTACAAATGAGAGGAGGCCATTTGGACCATCTTGCTCATTTGGTTGTTAGTAGCATAAGAATAAGGTGTTACACTTGTGGAGAGCCATTTCAAGCCCAGAGATACCAAAGCTCACATTAATGAACACATAGTCATCTTTGTTCTAGCTCTTAATACATTATTCATGGGACGTACTGAAACTAATGACAAAAAAGGAATACCCATTAAAATCAATAGACAGAACTGAGTGACAGATTATATCTTTAAAACCCATGAACTGACCCCTCAGTCTCAATAGTAGGAAGTCTAACATATAAACTAGACATGGAATGACAGCCTCGGAATCCCGAAACATACACTAAGACAATCATTGGCTTTTAATGCACTGATCAATGCACGTTTTATTATGGGTCTAAAACAGTAAATTCAGATTAAAAGAGAAGACGGAGCATTTGTGAATTCAGTTTCACTTTTTACATGCTGTCACGTAACTGCCCGGTGTAACCATGTTAAATACAAGAAAGCAAGGGATTCATATAATTACTGTACTGTTAAAAAGATGAAACAAGATTGTTCTGTCGCCCTCCAAAGTCAGTTTGTGTTTGTGATCACTTTTTTGTTGTTGTTTGAGTCTCGGGTTAACCTGTCTGATTAACACGCACGGTGCAAAAAAAAAAAAAAAAAAAAGATTACTGTGGCATAGACTGAGATAGCACGGGAAGTACCTTTTGGAATTGTATTTTGTAAATGGTCAAAGACTGTATTACAGTGCTTTGTTTTGCAATAATGTTCACTGATTTTATTTGTATAGTATATGTGTCAATACTTTGTTTAGGCAGGGGTGCCATTTGTTAATTTTAGCAACAATACACATTAATACAGACCTGTCAACTCTCCTTTATTTGCCAGGACTCTCCTCCCAGATTTTGTTACAGATTTTCTCCCATATTTTGTTAAAAACTCTAGTGTTAAACACCTTTGTGTCTGCAAACCTTTAATTTCTGCAGAAGGTTACTGCAAAAGGTAATTTCTGTGGTTACTGCAATCCCCATCTGTACCTAGCATTGTTTAGGGGAGTCCTGTGGAACGCATCTACAATATTATTATTATTATTATTATTATTTGTTTATTTAGCAGACGCCTTTATCAAAGGCGACTTTACAGAGACTAGGGTGTGTGAACTATGCATGAGCTGCAGAGTCACTTACAATTACGTCTCACCCGAAAGACGGAGCACAAGGAGGTTAAGTGACTTGCTCAGGGTCACACAATGAGTCAGTGGCTGAGGTGGGATTTGAACCGGGGACCTTCTGGTTACAAGCCCTTTTCTTTAACCACTGGGACACTAATGGGATCAATGGGACACTATCAAGCAAAAATCATCCCATAGGAATGGGCCAGTAGGTACCTACCAGCCTCCCAACAGGTAGAGTAGGTCCGGATGTAGTAGCCGCTAGAGGGTGCAAAAAAGCAATGTTGAAATAATACTAAAAATGACTTTAATAGTAACACAGTTAGGTTTAGGGGTTGAGATTAGGTTTAGGGGTAGAGATTAGGTTAGTTGTAAACATTAGGTTTAGGGGTAGGGGGTAGATTTATGGGTTAGGAGGCTAGTAGGTACCTACTGTCCCATTCCTATGGGATGATTATTGCTTGATAACGTCCCATTCAATCGACTGATCTCAATCAGATTGGCTGGATACGCCCTGGTAATAAATAAATAAATAAATAAATAAATAAATAAATAAAATATTATATATGTGAAGGATTTCGCTTACTCACGTTCGTTTGCCCCTTAAGCAGACACAGACACAGAAATTGAAAGTTTAACGCGGTTGCACATTTTCATTGCACAAAACACAGAAATAAACACAACAAAACCTAACTCTCTCACTGGACGGCTAAGCCGTTTACCAGTCACAAAGTCACTTTGAACACACACACGTTTACACAGAACCTTACACAGACTGCCCAGTACAAACCTTTGGTTCCTGTTATACCTGCCTGCTAATTACAAGCAGGTGACACCCATCAAATTAAATCAAATAATTACACCGCTGGCTGTGCAAACACAGCCACACACCCACAATTATCTGTCATGGACAGAAATCAAACCAATCCCTGCCAGCCACCAACACATTTTTTACAGGCAGTGATTTGCCCTGCCACAACCCTAAGCAACGCTGGAAAAAGAAAAATGCTTTCTGTAAACTATGCAGGACTGATTTGAACGGTGGGATGTGGCATGAAGAATGACAATGTTTGTGGTAATCACTAGAGATCACAAAAACACCAAAAAGCCAGCGACACTCAGAAAACAAGCGCTTCAATAACATCTTTCACTGCCAAGGGAAAAATGGAGATCAAGAAAGTTACATAGGCAGAGACTTTTACATGTTGTGACTAGTTCAGCAAACCTGTAGTAGACATGTTCCTGGACTCACACACTGCAAGTATTCTGCAGGAAAGTACAAGTCACACACATACTGAAAGAGCATTTCTATTACAATTTCACATCAACATTTCTTTAGAAATTCAGATTGATTGATAATATGTGTTCATATACAGCAATAGTGTGTCCACTTAAAACAGAAGACAGTTGACAATGACATTTCACTAACAGTTACTGCTTTTCCCATCACAGCATGTTAGCTCTGCTTGTGGACAATCCATTAAGTATTAACTCAAGTGTAGCGCTTCCCATGTTTGGTTAAAGAAAAAAAAAATAGAACTAAAAAGAAAAAAACAGGACTTCAAAATCTGATTATTTACATTTTTGAAATTATTTCCTTTTTGCTTTAGAAAGATAATTTCCAAAACTTCCATTTGAGAGAATTATTTGTAAATCTAATATAAATTCTGTTTGTAGTCGAATGAACTCGAGTCTCATCTGAAAAAGACATGGCCTGTCAGGAGAACTTTTTAAACCAGGCAACAGACACTCTCTGTAGCAGCGGTTCTCACACTTCACAGTACTTTTTCACCAATAAAAATGACTTTGCGACCCCACTGCCCCAGTGGCACTGGAACAATTTTTAATGTGGGGGTGCTGAAAGCCATTCAACAAAACTGTAGCCACTGTATATGAAGGAAGCCATGCAAAGCCAGGGAGTGCGGTAGCACCCCCAGTACCCCTAGTTCAAGCACCCCTGCACTGCCCTGTGTTACTGCACAATAGTTAGTATTGATGAATAAAACATGCATTACAAGGCAACATCAACAATAATAAGACTACATTTTAAAAAAAAAAAATACCTTGAGCTTGGATGAACTCAAAGGCTTCAATTTGGGACATGATAAGAAGTTTACAAAACCAATCATTGCAGGCTTCAGTAGATTTTATCTTATAAAACAAAAGCATTTATCTGTTCTTTTTTTAGCTTTTAAAACAAAACTTTGTAATTGTGTGCTTTAAAAACAGTATGAACTAAGCTTACTCATTTCCGCTTGTTCTGGGGAAATTTAAATTACTGCAGCAGTAATAGCGAATGACAATGGCTTGTTTGAAGGCGGACAGCCAAAATGTCAAAAGTGTTTTAAAGAAGTGAAAAATAAGGGAGGAAACACCATCAATTTATTGAAACATCTTTCAGATCGCCACCCCGATCTCATTGCCGAAGTTTACTTTTCCTGTAGCTTCTTCAGTTCTTTCAGTTTAAGTGAATCCCCGGTGTGTAGTGCTTATAAAAAAGGCACATCAAAAATAACAAATAGAACAGGAATGCGCTGAAGCTGATCAAACAGGAGTTCACTGAAGCTTGTTTATTTCGTCATTACAGTGCATTTGCTATAAGCTGCACAAATATACTTTGCAGACGTGTCATTAAAACTTTACCGCATGTCAAAAATGTTAGCAATGTTTTTATATTCTTTGGATTTTGTGGTAATCTGTATTTTAAGTGTCATTGCTGCAAAACTCCTGTGTGTTGAATTGTAAGTATGCATGAGCATTGGAAAGATCAGGATGAATACTGACTTCATTGCTAGCATATCCATTTCCATACAGATAACAGCATCAATGTGATGCTTCGCCTGCAGAGGAAAGCAGAGGACATTTTGGAAGCTTCTGAGTCACACTGCAAAGTCCGCCAATGCAGACAGCTGCAGGTTCAGCATGAACGGAATAAAAATCACTTCCAGTTTATTATAGTAGCCAGAGTGGTTGTGTTTATTCCCTAATGTAACACATTACTGTGTCCATTTAAAAAAAAAGTTTTACAATGTACATGAATTCATCAAGCTAGTCTAGTTTACCATTGAAAAAAGAAACAAGGACCAGGGGTCACAAATGGAGATTAGATAAAGGGGCATTCAGAACAGAAAATAGGAGGCACTTTTTTACACTGAGTATTGGGAGGGTCTGGAACCAACTCTCCAGTAATGTTGTTGAAGCTGACACCCTGGGATCCTTCAAGAAGCTGCTTGATGAGATTCTGGGATCAATAAGCTACAGGCTGCAGTGTGGAGTAGTGGTTAAGGCTCTGGACTCTTGACCGGAGGGTTGTGGGTTCAATCCCCAGTGGGGGACACTGCTGTTGTACCCATGAGCAACATACTTTACCTAGATTGCTCCAGTAAAAACACAACTGTATAAATGGGTAATTGTATGTAAAATAATGTGCTATCTGTATAATGTGAAATAATGTATAATGTGATATCTTGTAACAATTGTAAGTCGCCCTGGATAAGGGCGTCTGCTAAGAAATAAATAATAATAATAATAATAACGAACAAGATGGGCTAAATGGCCTCTTCTCGTCTGTAAACTTTCTTATGTTCTTATGTGTTGAGAGACCGAGGTTCCCTGGCTAGCCTATCTGTATGTTCTTGCTGTTTTCTCAGGAGTGGTCAATGTGCTTCTGACCATGCCCCTCTGGGTTGTCAATACCCACCTCAAACTGCAGGGGGGTGAAATTCAGAAACAGTGACATCACACCCAACCGCTACAGTGGCATTCTGGGTAAGAAGAGCTCTCTTAAGGATTGCTTGGTCTTCATTCCAAATGTGGCTTTAATTATAGGAGTGCTAACTAAAACCTTGTTTCCATGGCCACGCCAAATCAAGTACACACCCTAATTGCCCCCCCCCCCCCCCTCCTCCCCCCCAATGCTGCGTTTCCGTGTTTTGGTAAAACAAGAGTTGGCCTCCAATTCGGGCGCATACCCGAGTTCTTTGTTACCATTTCACTCTGCAGGCTGGCCCGAATTAATTCAGGCTGAGCAGAAAATACATCACTAATCATGGAATCCCGGGTCTTAGCAACAATCTCTATGAAAGCCAGTGTCAGTTGCAAATAAAGGTTAGAGAAAACAAAATAACAGCTTACCTGTAAGCTATTATCACTGATTACTGTTTGGGGAGATCGGGTCATTCAAAGGCAGCTTCAAGGATCTTTTCGAAGTCAAAAAGTGTTTCAAAAAATAAGTCAAGTTCTACTTTCTATGGGTGTGAGTAGGAATGCGCTCCAATGTAGAGAAAAAATCAAAGACCACAATAAAAGAAGCGGAAATGATCTCAAAACATTCCGCTATTATGACAGATTAGATGCGATTTTAGGACACCGTCCAATATCACAAGACTGGAAAAGTATCCATTGCCGTGGTTGGTGATAACAATGTTACAATGTCAATAACTATGATACAGTAATCTGGTTACTATCTGGCCACCTCTCGCGATAACATGAGTGAGACTTGTCCAGCTCACTTAATAACTCGAGAAACTCAGGAAACCCTGGAAACGCTATTTTTTTTAGCCAACTCTCGTTGCACTTCAGCTCGAGTTTTGGAAAATTCAGGCTAACCCAGGAGCACTTGACTGCACTCGAGTTGGCTTGACTATGGAAACGAGGTGCAAGGCTATAAATCCATTCTTCTTACCTAGTATTTCCCCTGGCACTTGGAAGTCAGACAAGGGTCAAACTCAGGCTAACCTGTGCAGGTTGGAACATTGGATTACACTGTGTCACTTACAAAATATCACTGTCCTGGTCACAAAAGCAAAGTTTGTGGGGAATAATAGCCATTTTCTATACTTTTGAGGCATAAGCAATTAGGAAATAACACTTACTACCCAGGAACAAAAATTGTGTTACATAGTGTTATTTTAAGTCTAAATTCAAATTTCTGAATGTTCTTTTATATCATTGGTTGTAACTGTTGTATTATATATTTGAGCTCTCTTATTTTGTTTTTAACTTTGTACAACGCTCTGGGGTGCATGAATGATGCTATATAAAAATGAATGTGTATTGTATTATTAGTCGGTGTTCTGCCTGCTGATTTCTAATTGGGAATGTCGTTCCCACACTGCTCTATGTCCCAGATGCGTTCCCGTAGATCCTGCTCTCCGAGAGGCTCCCTGCTCTCTGGAACGGGACCCACCTCTCCCTGCTGCTGAACCCTGCCCTGCAGTTCATGAGCTATGAGAGGCTGAAGACAACAGAGTCTCATGGGCTTGTGTCAGCTGGGTACGGTGAAGATGTGAAAAACCTGCTTTTGTTTTATCCCACAATATTTCTGTCTCCTTTCATTCAGTTTGCAACTTTGTTATCTGTTTGGTGTTTGTCTATCCGGAGCAGACATTTTAGTTCTTCTATACTTCACACCCTCAGCCTTCTGGGAGGATTCAGGAATGTACTTCTTTGAGCAATTTCAGAATAGTATTACCCTGCAATCAAACTGTCAGTCAAAATACAATAGGCTGAATCGCTCTGTTTTTTTCTTCTTACATCAGACCCAGCAGTTACTGCACAAAGAACAGTATGAAATAGGCTGGTCTGCTGGTATTGTTTAGTTATAAAGACCTGTATGAAATAGGCTGGTTTGCTGGTATTGTTTAGTTACAAAGACCTGTATGAAATAGGCTGGTCTGCTGGTATTGTTTAGTTACAAAGACCTGTATGAAATAGGCTGGTTTGCTGGTATTGTTTAGTTACAAAGACCTGTATGAAATAGGCTGGTCTGCTGGTATTGTTTAGTTACAAAGACCTGTATGAAATAGGCTGGTCTGCTGGTATTGTTTAGTTACAAAGACCTGTATGAAATAGGCTGGTTTGCTGGTATTGTTTAGTTACAAAGACCTGTATGAAATAGGCTGGTCTGCTGGTATTGTTTAGTTACAAAGACCTGTATGAAATAGACTGGTCTGCTGGTATTGTTTAGTTACAAAGACCTGTATGAAATAGACTGGTCTGCTGGTATTGTTTAGTTACAAAGACCTGTATGAAATAGGCTGGTCTGCTGGTATTGTTTAGTTACAAAGACCTGTATGAAATAGGCTGGTCTGCTGGTATAGTTTAGTTACAAAGACCTGTATGAAATAGGCTGGTCTGCTGGTATTGTTTAGTTATAAAGACCTGTATGAAATAGGCTGGTCTGCTGGTATTGTTTAGTTACAAAGACCTGTATGAAATAGGCTGGTCTGCTGGTATTGTTTAGTTAAAGCAACACTGTGTGACCATTCAAAGGCCATTCAAAAGCCTACTTAAAAGCTTAAAACACATCTTTATGCAGAGGCATTTTTGTAGATTGGGGTGGCCTATTTTAGAATTTTGTTAATATGTATTTTATTTATTTATTTTATTTATTTTTTCCCCCATTTGTTTTTGGATGTTTTTTGACATTTTATTGTATATTATATTATTGCATAGTATATTTATTTCTCATGTGAAGCGCTTTGGGATGCCTATGCATAAAGGTGCTATACAAAATTAATTGGATTTGATAGATTGTATAATATTATTATTTATTTCTTAGCAAACACCATTATCAGGGCGACTTACAATTGTTACAAGATATCACAGTATTTCATATTATACAGATATCACATTTTCGACATACTATTACCCATTTATACACTTGGGTTTATACTGGCGCAATTTAGGTAAAGTACCTCGCGCAAGGAAACAGCAGTAGTGTCCCCCACCTGGGATTGAACCCATGACCCTCCGGTCAAGAGTCCAGAGCCCTAACCACTACTCCACACTGCTGCCCATAATATCCTTTTATGTGTGTTTAACATTTTCTCTAAAGCTTTTTTGTTCACTACATTTCCAGAGAGCAGCTGCTGTTGACAGTCCACTTAGTTTATGTTCATTTCAGAAGTAGGTGCAGAACAAAACATTTATTGAAAATTAAAACTTTACAAAACATTACATGGGGAAAAACATTTAGCATTAATTGATAAACAGAAACTTAAAACATGATTGACCTTAAACGGCACTTTGAATAATAAACTTCACACCCTCTCCAAAAATTCTAATTATATATAACTTGATTTAAACTACCAAAATGAATGTAATAAACAAAGTTGTGTCAGATTGAACATTCCCTTCACCCGAGGAGTGGAGAGGACAGACAGGGAGCTCAATACAAATGTTTTCAACACAAAACAGTCTAGTTCAGCTGGCAGATCGTTACAGAGGAATCATAATCAACAGATAACCCAGGATAGAGAATCTCAGTGAATGTGGTTTGGAATCTGTGCAGGAGCGTCATTGTGTCAGAGACGCCATAAAATGACAGAGTGCCGGCATTACAGTCCAGATACACTCCTATTCTGGGGGAGTGAGGGACAGTTATTGCACTTTCATTGTTATTGTGCCAGGCAGTGTAACTCGAATCAGAGCAGAACAAACTCCAGGACTTGTCATTGAATCCAAGGACACAGGGATGAGCCCTTCCTTTCCTACTGATTCCTTCATATGTGACTCCTATAGCAGCTCCTCCCCCACTCCACTCAACCTCCCAGTAACAGCGAGTCCCAGACAAACCCTCTCTGCAAAGCACTTGGGGCCAGTAATCAAATCTATCTAGGTGATCAGGATATCGCTGGGTCTCTCCAAGTGTCACCTTTCTGTTCCCTTCAGACAGACAGAGGTCTTCATACGCCGTGTTGGAGTCCAGTGTGAGCTGACAGGAATCTGATTGAAGAGAAAATGATGGGTAGAGGAGAGAGTTAGAAAAGAAAAATCACTGAGAAAATCAAGTCATTGTCTGTTCCATCCTTAAATCATTCCCTGCTCCCTGCTCCCACCTCCCTGCTTCTTCCTCCCTCGTCTATGATCCCTCCTCCATGCTCCCTCTTTCCTCCCACTCCTTCCTCCCTGCTGCTTCCTCCCTTTTCCTTTCTCCCTTATCTGCTCCCTCCCCTGCTCCCTCATCATCCTCCATGCTCCCTCCTCCATGCTCCTCTTCCCTCCTCTATGTTCCCTCCTCCCTTTTTCCTGCTCCCTCCTCTATGCCCCTTACTGCTCCCTCCTCTATGCTCCCTTCTCCCTCATCCATGCTTCCTCCTCACTCCCTCCTCCCTGCTTCCTCCTCCCTGCTCCCTCCTCCATGCTCCCTCCCTCCACCTTCCTCAATCCTCCACACTCCCTCCTCCATTAGTCCCTGTTCCCTCCTCCATGCTCTCTCCTCCCTCCTCTATGCTCCCTCCTCCATGCCTCTTCCCTCCCCCACTCCCTCCTCCCTGCTGCCTCCTACATTCTCCCTTTTCCTTGCTCCCTTATCTTCTCCCTCCTCCCTGCTCACTCCTCCCGGCTCCCTCCTTTGATCCCTCCTCTCTGATCCCTCCTCATTGCTGCCTCCTGCCTGCTCCCTGCTATTTAAACTGTGATATTTAAAGTTGATAATCAATATATTTGATCTATAATTCTTATTTGAGATGTATTTTTCACAAGTTATATATTTTTCTGTCTTAAATAAACTGCTGCTATTAATAAAGCACTCTTGCTGTTTGATTGTTTTGTTCATTATAATTCCTCGATCTTATCAAACTTCTTCAATTGGAACTAATCAAATGCAGCTCTGCATACAATTACAGTTCACTTAATGTTCCTACAGGGTATGTGTTGCCATTTTACACACTCAGACCCCTTGCTTACTAAATATCTTCAATAGAATATCATCCACTCTTCAAATATCTGTCTAATATTTTAATGAGCAATCCATCCCACAAGTGCAGTCGTACTGCAATATACATTTACTACCAGCACAGGATGACTGGGAGGGATAGCTGTTCATTTTACCCCACAACTGGTTTCACATGTATTGTACATGTAGTAAAAGATGGGATCATTATCTGTTCAGGGATACCAAGATATTTAGGGAGAGAAAGGTCTGAGTGGGGAAAAAAAACAACAAATGCCCCACCCCCAGTCATTCTGCATGTATTCATCTGAACCAATACTTGTTGCAGAGGAGTGTAGATTAATGGCTTCACAATTCCTAATAAATAATAATTGCTGCCCTCAAGCTCCACCCCTCCCTGTTCTGTAGTGTTAGCTCTTCTCACAATGGAGTGATACATCTTTCAATCAAATGTTTCAGTGAAAACAGACTTACATTTTAAAAACTCAGCTCTGTTCCTTGGCTCTGGAGCCTGCAGACTGTAAACTGCAACTTTGTTCACTGGCAGAAAAAAACAGAAAGTAGGTGAAATGCTCTTAATTTTTTATGACAAAGTGCATCTGTTCAGTTTATCAGTTTAGCAAATGACCCAGCTAACTCAGGGATCTTTCACAAAACAACTAATCTAATACATCTCCAGCCACTCTTTTACTGAGGCGTTAGGTCCTTCCAAAAAGGGAGAATGTTTCTGTAGATAAAATGTTTTTCTGGAAGAAAAGCCTTACCTTTGAAATGTCAGTCACTGCTCCTAGACCCCAGGATATAAACAGCTGTTTCATTTGTTAAATAAAATATAGAAAACTGTTTTAAACCAAAAACTTTACTGTGGAGGATTTGGAATACAAACATGACCATGACCTCCAATTCCTATAAATCTTTGATAAGAAAGTGCAGGACTGTAAGTTAGTATAGTCTGTTGGACATTAGGATCAGGCAGAATGCAGTTGTTATGAACCCCTATAAAAATGGACTCGGTGGCTAGGTTGGGAATGGTGAATGCTGGGTCTGTTTCTGTCATCCGGGCTCATTCTTAAATCCAGTCTGATCAGGTAGAACATAAGAACATAAGAACATAAGAACATAAGAACATAAGAACATAAGAAAATTTACAAACGAGAGGAGGCCATTCAGCCCATCTTGCTCGTTTGGTTGTTAGTAGCTTATTGATCCCAGAATCTCATCAAGCAGCTTCTTGAAGGATCCCAGGGTGTCAGCTTCAACAACATTACTGGGGAGTTGGTTCCAGACCCTCACAATTCTCTGTGTAAAAAAGTGCCTCCTATTTTCTGTTCTGAATGCACCTTTATCTAATCTCCATTTATGACCCCTGGTCCTTTTTTCTTTTTTCAAGTCAAAGAAGTCCCTCGGGTTGACATTGTCTATACCTTTTAGGATTTTGAATGTTTGAATCAGATCGCCGTGTAGTCTTCTTTGTTCAAGACTGAATAGATTCAATTCTTTTAGCCTGTCTGCATACGACATGCCTTTTAAACCCGGGATAATTCTGGTTGCTCTTCTTTGTTCTTGACTACTCTTTATTTATTTGTTAATTAATTTTGTGTTTACCGATCCTCCCTCTCTCTCTGCTTTATTGTTTGTTTACGATTAGGCCTACTGATTGTCCTCTTTACTTAAACCGTTTTTTTAAAAAAAATCTTAAATATAACTCTTCTTTCTATTACACACCTTGCATTTTCAGTTAGTGTAAATTATTGAATGTGTCTTTTGCACTATTTATATTTATAACAAAGTGCAACCCTACCGCTGCTTGGATATAGACGGTATAGACACAAGGAATGCGTGGTTCTGCAGGAAGGGGGCAGTAGCCTCCGAAGATCCACCTGTCGATCACGGCAATGACACGGAGAGGTTGGGAGGAAGGTGTGTTGGCTTTTCCTCTCTCTGAGTGGATGAGAAGCGGGTCTTGGGGGGGGGGGGGGCGGGGCGGGGGTTGCTCGGCCCATAAGAACTGTGCTTGGTTATGCATTCAGGTGGCCTAACAGGGGATATCCTGTGACACTGGCCGAAGACGCCAGTCTAAACAAAGACCAAGCAGGAATGCCAGCGGTTGAAGATAGAACGAAACAGACAAGCACGGCTGAGGAAGACAGCCCGCCTTAAACAAATAAAACAAGAATTAAAATAAATCATTACGTACCCGAGGGGTACATGTGTAGATATATGGGGAACTCTGGCCAGCCCAGTGTATAGAGAATAGCCGAGCACAGGCTTGAGACCCGAGCTGACTGGCATAGCGGCAGTGGGGGCTCTGTGTAAGCAGCACCTTTATTTTGTAGTTTTATTACTGTGTTTTATTTTCTCTTTGTATTTCGCCTTTGGTTTTCATTATTATTTCAGAGCACCTATGCATGCTGACACACAAGTGCAACCCCTGTTTACCATCGTTGATATGGGGGGGGGGGGGGGGTTGCAACACCAGCGCCATTTATTGACAAATAATAAAATTACCTAAATAAAACTGGGCACCTGAGTAGTGTTGCAAATAAAACCTTCTGTTTCCTGTGTGTGTGTGTGTCAGTGAATCCCCTACAACCCTTCCACAGTCCTCTATGCCTTCTGTGGTACGATTGTCTCTGTATAGTCGTGGCTTCTACTGACCCTGGTGTTTCTTTTGAACTTCAGTCTTACTTGTTAAACTATAGGGATCAGATATTTACTTATTTATTATTTAAATTTTTTTTATACATTTAGTACTATTCAATAAAACTGCACTATTGACTTTCATTTAATTGAAAGGACTCGTGTGAGGGAATCCATATCTTGGTCACGACTTAGAGGGTCCCTACCTCTATATAAACAAGGGGTGGCGTAGTATCTTATGATGTATTTGATTACAATTTAAACTAGATTATTTAACTCTTAATTTCCCCTGCCCAAATCACGGCTGATGCCACATCAGCATCCTATATGGAATGAATGTGTTGTTTTAGTGATTTAATCCCACTGTCTGAATGCTATTGTGTTGCTTTCTCTTGCAATGTCTTTAGAAACACTCTTCCTTCTTGCTATTATCACTTGGGATGTCACTGTAAATTAGGTGGGGTGTTTCAACCTGGGGAAATCATTTGAAATAAAACAGCTGCAGTATTCATATAGCCAACAATCTGCAAGAGGTATTTATCAAACTCTTGCAAGTCCTGTCCCTCCTCAAGCCATTCTCTATTTGAGAAATTTCTACCAAAGGAATATTTCACACCAACCTGTTGTGGTTATCTTTATTAATTCCCAGTTGCAGAAGTCCTCAATATGGTCTTTAAGTTCAGATACAGCTTTCCTCGCAGCCCCAAAAGAGATGTCTGTATTGACAGTAAAGCTGAGTAAGTCTCCATCTTCAGGAGGGGCACAGAGGGACTGGAAATTCTACAACAGGAAAGTGGAGAAAAAGGAGTTTTCAGTGAAACAGAATGGGGTCCAAAACATTCCTGGGGAAAAGCAAGGATTCATTCAATTGGAGAGGTCTGTCTGAAACCGTCCTAGTTATGGACTTGAGATTTTCTAACAAGCAGTGATGTTACCTGTAGAAAATGGATGTGATCCTCTGTCTCTGAAAGCTGTTTCAGCTCAGCGTTTCTCCTGCTTAGCTCAGCAATCTCCTGCTCCAGTTTCCTCATGAGTCCTTCAGTCTGATTCACTCCAGCCTTCTTTTTAGCTCCAATCAGCTCAATAACCTCAGTGTGGATCTTCTTAATGGATCGGATCAGCTCAGTAAAGATCTTCTCACTTTCCTTTATTTCTATGCATGCAGATCTCTGAGTGAAAGAACACAGTGTGGGAAACATGGTTAGAATTTATATAAAAAACACATCAGGCATATACCATAAAGGTCTGTAGATGTGTTCCAGTCCATTTGTTAATAATAGTAATGACACCCTCTTGTCAATACCCACTTTCAGTGACTCCACAGCCTGTTTCAGCTCCTCCATTTCTTTCAGTCTCTCCTGGATTCTCTGTTGTATTTCTGTCTGTGTCTCTTCCAGCTGCTTCTGTGTACAAACACAATGACACAGTGACATTTCTGACAGGGCATTGAGTGATATCCTGTCACACACAATACAGGCCTGTTTAAGTATGCTACTAACCATGTCAGAATAACTTTAGTTCAGATATATTTTGTTTTTTATTGTCCCCTTACCTCTTTACAATCTTTGCAATAATTCTGAGTGGTTCTCGGATATATTTTGTTCTTCAGTCCTAATTGCATGCCATAGACATCTTTAGCACAGGCTAGATCAGACATAATGTGTTTATAGTAGGGTGGCAATGTTGTAATTAGTAGCAGGTGTATATCAGGTGCAGTGCAGATGCAGTATTTCCAATAATTTCCAATAGTATGGGTGAAATGAGGGTTTTAATGGTTAGAAATCCAATTGTCTGATGACCAGCCAGAAAACAATAATGAGATGGCAATGCACAGCAAAGTGTATTGCACAGTAATGAAAAAGGGTTGCAGTCCCGCAAACAATAAACACAGTACAAAACACACACAATTAGACACATGATCACAGGTCTAAAGTGAGTGCTCTCAGTGCTTGTGGTGAAGTAAAATCTATTACGTGCTATTGGTGAAAAACAAGTGTTGTGGTGATCCGGCTTTGTGCTGGCCCCTGGCGACAGCTCCGGATTTGTGTTTAGCCGTCTAGTGCTACTTAACAAAACAAGCATAAGAAACATAAGAAACATAAGAAAGTTTACAAACGAGAGGAGGCCATTCAGCCCATCTTGCTCATTTGGTTGTCAGTAGCTTACTGATCCCATAATCTCATCAAGCAGCTTCTTGAAGGATCCCAGGGTGTCAGCTTCAACAATATTACTGGGGAGTTGGTTCCAGACCCTCACAATTCTCTGTGTAAAAAAGTGCCTCCTATTTTCTGTTCTGAATGCCCCTTTATCTAATCTCCATTTGTGACCCCTGTTTGAATCAGATCGCCGCGTAGTCTTCTTTGTTCAAGACTGACTTTTAAACCAGGGATAATTCTGGTTGTTCTTCTTTGCACTCTTTCTAGAGCAGCTATGAGGTGATGAGGTGACCAGAACTGAACACAATATTCTAGGTGAGGTCTTACTAATGCATTGTAAAGTTTTAACATTACTTCCTTGATTTAAATTCAACACTTCTCATAATATATCCAAGCATCTTGTTGGCCTTTTTTATAGCTTCCCCACATTGTCTAGATGAAGACATTTCTGAGTTAACATAAACTTGGTCTTTTTCAAATTTGCTTTCTTCAATTTCACGAACTATTTTATTTTGGGGATATCTCCCAGTCCTTCCAGTCTCCTTGTATCTCTGAAACCCAAGCGAAGGAAAAGATTTACAATTCTCCGGCCTCTTATACGTTTATGCATGACCCCTTGGTAACCGATTGCAGCTGCCTCTATTGCCTGCAGCTGCTACCTCGTTTACCTTCCAGGTCAATACATTCCCGCACTGGAGTCTCACCTTTTTCCAGGTTGACTGACTTCCCGACCCAGGGAATGAACTGTCAGGCCAACCTGTCCAAAGCCTTTCCCTTTCGCTACTTAGTACCCTCACAGGTCGAGAGGGAGATTGTGGCACTCTTCCGTGTTGTTCCCACACTGAAGCAGGAAGACAAGCAGGTGAGAGCCGGAATGGAGGCACAGAGACACAGGTGCAGTGAAACACGCCAGCACGGTGCTCAGTATTTAATAACACATAAAACAAAGAAAAACCAAACAATAATGTCATGTGGCGCTACCAGCGATGTTAGCTCACAGAGGACGGTACAAGACTGTAAGACACTAAAAATAAAACACAATACAACAAACTATTATTATTTGTTTTTTTAGCAGATGCCTTTATCCAAGGCGACTTACAGAGACTAGGGTGTGTGAACTATGCATCAGCTGCAGAGTCACTTACAATTATGTCTCACCCGAAAGACGGAGCACAAGGAGGTTAAGTGACTTGCTCAGGGTCACACAGTGAGTCAGTGGCTGAGGTGGGATTTGAACTGGGGACCTCCTGGTTACAAGCCCTTTACTTTAACCACTGGACCACACAGCCTCCTAGGAAACTATAAAACAAAGGTGCTGTGAAAACTGCAGGCCTTGCAGCAGCCTCGATCACAGTGATCTCTATGTTTTTATACTGACGCTCCGCTGAGACACGCCCACCTGCCTGCTGGAACAGCTGATTGCTTTCAGCTGCTGCTCCATGCAGATAGGCAATCATCCCCGGGGGAGCACCACAGCAGTTAAACAATTCATTAAATCAATTTACAACAATTAACGAAAAAATATACAATTAAACTACATATTTCCCACGTGTAGGGCTTCTGCCCTGCCACAGAGATTTACAACCAGAACTCATTATGTTTCCGTCACAAGTAGTAAGACACAACACCATCTAGTGCACAGCTGTCAGCAATACAAAAGGACACTTGATCCACAGTAGCTGTCCGCTAGATGGTACTGTTTCACAGTAGTAACAGTGAATGATGGCTGATCTAGCTTGTGTTACTGTGACAGAAATACAATGAATTGTGGTTGTAAATCTCCCTCCTGACCTGGGAGGGCACTAAGCAGCGAAAGGGAAAGGCTTTGGGCAGGCTGGCCGGACAGTTCTTTCCCTGGTACAGGAAGTCGGTCAGCCTAGAAGAAGGCGAGACTCCGTTGCAGGAACGTATTGACCCGGAAGGGAAACGAGGTAGCAGCTGCAGACAGTAAAGGCAGCTGCAATTGTTTTACCAAGGGGTCATGAGGATAAAGGGGCTGGAGAATCATAAATCGTTTCCTTTGCTTAGTTCAGAGAAGCAATGAACTGGAAGTACCAGGAGAGTTCACAAAAAGAATTAAAAGTGTTTGTGAGTGTTTTGTTTGTTTGTAGCACTGTTAGTAATTGTCTTTTGTTTGTAAATTCACTAGACGGCTAACACATCTCCGGAGCTGTCGCCTTGGGCCAGCACTACCCGGAACAACAACACCACAGTCACTGTTATTTGTTATCACCCACCTTGAGCACTACTGCACGCACCCGGACTGGTGATTTGTGTTAGTAGTATTGTGGGAGCAGATAACGCGTTACTTGTTTTGTTGTAAAAATCATTATTATAATTTTCCCGCCAAGCTTTACACCAGGGGTGTATTACTGGAGGATTATTGTTTGGTCGCTAGACCAGGATTTGTGTTAAAAATAAAAATAACATTTCCAAATCGGATTACAGTTTTCACTTGTGATTATTTCTGCACTGCATCACCTCTGCACCTGTTCATCTCAGCAGCCACTTTGCCACAGTTACATATTTGTGTTTGTCAAGGACCTAGGTAACTGAAGCAGCTTTCTCTTTAATGTATATTTAGGGCTTCTGATTTCTGGTTTTAACTGATAAACACAAATAAAACAACCCTGATACAAAAAACTGAAAATCGATGTATACCCAATAAACACTGATAAAAGACTGGGAATGGTTACTCAATTCACGTTGACTTCACCCTTTTCCCAGTGAAAAAATACAATAAAATTACTTAAAAACTAAAAAGAATAATAGAAAACAATCTTTCCTAGTACAGCTGGGCAATAACCTTCCTTCCTGACTTGTATCTCGCATTGATTTGTTCTGAATACTTTAAACTGAGTGGCAGCGAATTCCTACATTTCTTTTGGAGGATTTTACACACTTGCTAGATTTAAAACAAGATTACAATTAGAATTGGAGGGTTGTTCTTGCTCATGGGATTTAAAGCTATATTACATTTCGATAGGGAGAATTTACACGCATGTGGAATTTAAAACAGAATTGAAAATTGTGGCAAAATATAAAAAAAAAGCCTAGACACAAACGTTCAGAAGAATATACCCGTGACTTTGTTGTGGAAGACTATATTTAGTTTTTAACTAACTGTCACAAGAATGGCTTGAGTTCCGTGGGTGGTGACGTCGGTGTCCTGGAAGCAGTACACGGCAGACAGAGGTACGGGGCTGAAACAGCCACAGCCATATATTTATTAAATAATAAAAACACACATTTACAAAAACACAAAAGAAAGGGCACATTGGGCGAAACAAAACAAACACAAACAATAATAACCATTACTATAATGAGTACCTTTCGTTCTCTCTTTCTCAATATTTACTTCTTTCTCCTAAGCTCTCCACTTAATGAGCCCGGAGTGGGTCCTTTTATATTCTGTGGCTGGAGCCTTAATTATTTATTAATCAAATAATTAGCTTATTAAGGCTCCAGCCACATTCCCATGAGATTTATAAGGATGGGAATTTAACCCCATCCACGCCAATTACACATTATAAGACCGGCTTTTTCACCGGTCTCAAATAATAAATAACAATGACGGACGGTCTTCGTCCACCCACACATAAACACAATATAACAATAGCAATACAAATTTAAATAATAATCAGACATAAATAAATAAATATACATAAGGGGTGGGCACCCTGTCACACTAACTTAAACATATCTCTTTTAATCATGCAAAAATTCAGCTACTTTTTCTTTTACTTGGATTTGAGTTACACCCTCTACTGACTTTCAGCCTTCATAATTAAAAAAAAGAAAATATGTCTACAAAAAGATTAACACTTTACCAATAAAAACAAGTCTTCTCAGCTAGATGGTGGTTATAAATTAAAAGATAAACGTTTTAAGCGTACAAGCAAGCCTCCCAAAATCACATCTCTCACTGTGGCAGACTGGCTTTTAAAAAGGGGCTGAAAAGCCAGTTTCTTGGTTCTACAAGCAGGGATACAGATTGTCTGGGAAGGAGAGTGTTGCTGTAGGATCCTCACGACTGCGTGTGTTAACCAGGGTGAGAAAAGCACAAAAGGTAAAATGTATTTAGGTGATCACTGTGTGTGTTAACCAGGATCGCTAGCACTGGAAGGAATAGGGAACAAGTTTAGGGGATTTTAATCCCACCCAAGTCTAGAGAGGAGGTGTCAGGGAGACTGTTCCTGGAGCAGGACCTCCTTTCCTGTTTGGTCAACTTTTATTTTCTAGTTTTAGAGCTGTGTTTTGTTTTGAATGTTTTTTATTTTTGTATTATAGATAACCTCCTGTGTTTCTCCTGTCAATCAGCATTACCCACACCTATAACAACGCTCCTGTTACACCCTGAAATACATTTTAGTACGTCATAGTTTAGAAAGAGCAATAAAAAAACGAATGCTCTTTAAATAGCTCTTAATATACAATTCTAGTAAACAGACATGTTAAATATCCCTGGGAATTCTTAATATTATAGGATCGCTACAAAGAAATTGTTCAAACCCTTACCTGTTTCCTAGTCCTTTCTGACTCAGCTGAAACTGTATCATGGCTCTTGTGCTCCTTGTCAATACACAACACACAAACACACGTCTGATCGGTTCTACAGAAGATGTCCAAAACCTTCTGGTGTTCAGCACAAAGCTTCTGCTCCAGATTTCCAATTGCATTGACCAGCTTGTGCCTCTTTAATGGAGTAACCTCATAGTGTGGCTTGACGTGTGTTTCACAGAAAGAGGCCAGGCATGTCAAACAGGATTTCACAGCTTTGAACTTTCTCCCAGTGCAGAAATCACACGGCACATCTCCAGGTCCAGCATAACTTTGAGCAGGAGGAGGATTGAGTCCTGTCTTCTTTAATTTCTCCACAACTTCAGCCAGGATGGTGTTTCTGCGTAGATCAGGCCTTGGGGTAAAGGTCTCTCTGCACTCGGGGCAGCTGTAGACACCTGTATGATTAGTCTGATCCCAGCAGTTCTTTATACACCCTATACAGTAACTGTGTCCACATGGAATAGTGACTGGGACCTTCAATATCTCCAGACACACTGGACAGTTCAAGTGCTCCACTGACCACAAGTTTGAAGCCATTCTTGTTGCAGTTAGACAGAGAGTGACGATTTCACAACAAATGAAACTTAGCTGTGCTGATTTCCTGGAATTATTTAAAGCTCCAAGAGGCAGGGTTTTGGACTGAGGCCAGGTTTCGACAAGCAGGCTGAGCAGAATCTCTTGAAACAGTGTGAGAGTGACAGGGGAGGAGATAGTTGGGAATTGGACGGGAGTTTGAGAATGGCATTGTCACAGTAACCCTTCTATAGCTACAGTATGTATTTGACTGCACTAGACCTTCACTTCTGTGTGGGTCTGAATCCTCAGAAGTTCACAAGGGAAGTGAGTTTGTTGCAGTTTGATTTTAGTGGGCATTAATCCACATCTCAAAGTCCATTTGTCCTCAATCACAAACTTGTCTCTGAGCACCAACTGCTTTCTTCCCTCCAGTTCAGGGCAAGCTTGAGGCACAGAGTCTGAACTGCTCACCCCCCCTAAGAGAACGTGAAGGGTGGTCCCTCCAGTCCAGGGGAGGCTGTATATTATGAGAACTAGACATGTTCTAGTGTTATCAGACAGGGTGTGTACCTTACTGAAATACTAATTTATTACAGGGCTGATTTCATGAGTTAAAACCATTTTACACAGAAGAGACACTCAAACAAAGCTTATAATCAAGGGACCTACCTTTCAAATCTCTGTACTATTTGTTTTATTATTTTCAAACAATGTCTTCCCTCTCATCAGCAGAAGTCCCTTTGTGTCAATTGCAACAAACTGGCAGAGTTAGTACAGAGCTCCGTACTAAGTTGTAGACTAGCTAGTACGGTACTATCTGGGGATCATCCCCAGCTGCGTACTAACTTAGTACCAGTTGCATCGAAAAAAAGTTGCAGAACAAATATGGGGACTAGCTGATCCCATCTTTAGTACTGTACTGAGGATGAAGCTTTTTTGGTGTACTACCAAACAGGAACTGAAGAGGGGGCTCAAAATCTGAGGGATTTGATCCAGCAAGCTAATTCTATTTTAAGAGTGTTATTTTTCGTTACAAGAACTTCTTTGTACGTCATACTTTCTACCACTCAAAAGGGGACTTCCTTATGGTCAATTTTTGCCACTTAAATTTGTTTTAAAATCTGAATATTTTGACACTGAAGCTAGCAAAATGTATGACCAGTTTCTATCTAGGAATTACCCAAAGGATTGGTTAGAAAAGCTCTCTTTAGAGTTCAAAACTTAGATGTAAATCCTCATGTGAATAAGAATAACAAAGAATTCTCTTCCATTTGTTGCACGACTTTTACTACACAAAGTCATGAGATTAAAAATATTATTAAGCAACACTGGCATATTTTATCAACTGATACTATTGGTAGCAAAATATCTCTGATCTTCTTTTAAAGGAGGAGGCTATGTGGTCCAGTGGCTAAAGAAAAGGGCTTGTAACCAGGAGGTCCCCAGTTCAAATCCCACCTCAGCCACTGACTCATTGTGTGTGACCCTGAGCAAGTCACTTAACCTCCTTGTGCTCTGTCTTTCGGGTGAGACGTAATTGTAAGTGACTCTGCAGTTGATGCATAGTTCACACACCCTAGTCTCTGTAAGTCGCCTTGGATAAAGGCATCTGCTAAATAAATAAATAATTTAAAGATACAGCTAAAAATTTAAACTGGGGTACAGTGATAAACTATTTCTTTCCATGTTGGAAATGTGCAGCTTGTGACAATTATATTAAAACTAAAATCTTTACAAGTCATGTAACTAAAAAAGAACACCAGATTTCACAAGTTATTACCTGCACATCAGATTGCATAGTTTATTTAAATTCCTGCTCATGCAACTTACAATATGTTGGTAAAACCAAAAGACAACTACGGGTGTGAATTAATGAACATAAAAGTGCCATCCGTAGGAAAGAGGTGCACTCGCCCCTGCCGAGACATTTTGCAGAGGTAAGTCATTCCATTTCTGACTTAAAATTTTGTGGTATACAAAGATTATTTCAGTCTCGTAGAGGGGGTGACTTTAATAAATAATAATAAAAAAAATACTTCAATGTGAAGCAAAATTGATCTTCTATCTCAAGACAGTACAGCCAGAAGGTATTAATGAAAAACTTGGATTATCATGTTACCTATAAAAATAGAATTATTATATTTTTTTATTGCTTTTGTATTCTATATATCATTAATGTTTATTTGATAATTAATTACACTATACTTAATTACATTATAACTTGTCCTATAATGAAAATTTGTAATAGTATTTAGTAATATATTCCCTCTAATGTCTACCAATATATTAACATATTAATCGGTCTGTGTACATGTTGTTTTGTCTTTAATTGAACACCTGACATCTGATATTTATCTTTAATTGAATTAACATCTCAAATACTCAGGTGTTCTTCATTTGCTAGCACTGAGGATGGTCATGTGAAAGAAACGTTTGCACTCAGAACTTTTTGCACTCTCAACTTTTTTGCTTGTTCTATAAATTTTTTCGCATAATTTCGATTTTGTAGGTTTTTATATCGTCACTCTTCAAATAGCACTCTTCATTTTGGACTTTTAATTACTTCATGCATTTGGAGATCTACGCACCTGGTTTTGTTTGATTGGACTTTGCTTTTCAGGTGCAGTAAGGACTTTGTTTAAAACATATATTGGCCACAAAATTGAAATTAGGATCGGCAAATTGCTTGCCTTCCTCCTGGAGACCCGGGGGTGGGGTTGCAGGGTTTATGTTACCCCACAGTGTGTACCATAGTATTTATCATAGAGAAGATATGGGCTACCAAATCCTGTAGTTTGTTTTTTACATTGACATTTTTATAAAAGGCACAAGCAAGTGTGACATGTTTAACGTGGTACAATAAATGTCTTCCCTAGGTCTCTTTAGAAGTGATTTAGAAGTATTTATAATACTTCTTCGGAATACCAGTCCTGGTCAGATCATAATAGTGTCAAAATGTCCAGGGTGTGGTGAGTGTCTTCCTGGATGTGGAACAGATGGTTCATCCTAGTCGAGAGCAAGGTTATGAAGAACCGCACATGCAACAATGATGTTGCTGGCTCTTACTGGACTGGTGCGCAAACCAAAGCAGAGACAAGCAAAACGTTGTTTTAAAATTCCCAAAACTCTTTCTATATGGGTTCTTGCAGATGTCAGAAGATACCCCCGCAAAGGATAACCATTGTCACCCAAGAGGACTCCACAATACAAGCCTTCCTCAAAATTAAATTTTAGGCGACTGTTGTCCAAAATTCGAGCATTGTGTGTACTGTCCGCCCATCTTGCTACCACGTTGCGTATTCTTAGGTCATGGTCACCACCATCTGAGAATTGATAGAATTATACCCACGCCTGTTAATGTAAGTCAGATCCTTATGTTACCTCTGAAAGTGAATGCAGATGTGTGTGCAGTTGTGGTCAGTTGCAAGTGGTAGGTGGTAATGAAATGATTGTCCAAACAGGATATCTCCCAAAAATCTGTGCTTTATTTGTAAAATAAACAAAAGAGCCGCCCCTCTATCAACAATGGTATAGGGGGGGTACACGGCGGGTTTTGCAGACCACACACACGGGTTGTGTGTGGTCAACAGCTCCAACAACTCCTGGAAATCCAAACTGTAATGCAACACATGGTTTTCAAATATTTTACACACTTAATGAAATCATTTTAATTAAACACATAACCATGGAGAGAGATGGGGTCTATTTGACTGCTTGTCAATCTTCTGCTATAAATCAACAGAAATCCAAGATTTCAAAAAGAACATTCTTAATAAAACAAAGAGGTAACCCACAAGACGAGGCACCAAGCTGTCTCTATCACAATCCTGCTCCGGCAGCTTGTGACACTGTCAATAATCTGATCTCAACTGTGTTAATAAATAACACATTTACCATGGAAAACAAGAGACTCAAAACAAGCCATCTCTATCACAATCCTGCTCCGGCAGCTTGTGACACTGTCAATAATATGATCTCAACTGTGTTAATAAATAACACATTTACCATGGAAAACAAGAGACTCAAAACAAGCCGTCTCTATCACAATCCTGCTCCGGCAGCTTGTGACACTGTCAATAATCTGATCTCAACTGTGTGTTAATAAATAACACATTTACCATGGAAAACGAGACTCAAACAAGCCTTTTTTCTAGCCAGTTTGTTTTGCTTGTGGGAGAATCAGGTAGCACTATAGACACACAAATGAAACAGGAAGCCCAGAGAGACGGACGCTGTATTTAATTATGTACAGTGCCTTGCATAAGTATTCACCCCCCTTGGACTTTTTCACATTTTGTAGTGTTACAACCTGGAATTTAAATGGATTTAATTGGGATTGTTACCATTTGATTTACACAACATACTTAACACTTTGAAGGTGCAAAATATTTTTTACTGTGACGCAAAAGTTAATTAAACAAAAAAAAGACATTTGTTGGTTGCATAAGTATACACCCCCCTGAGTCAATACTTGGTAGAAGCACCTTTGGCAGCAATTACAGCTGTGAGTCTTTTTGGGTAAGTCTCTACCAGCTTTGCACATCTGGATCATGCAATTTTTGCCCATTCTTCTTGGCAAAATTGCTCAAGCTCTGTCAAGCTGGAAGTTCTTGTTTTTAAACCACTCCAGTGTAGCTTTGGCTGTGTGTTTAGGGTCATTGTCCTGCTGGAAGGTAAACCTCCGCCCCAGTCCCATGTCTCTTGCAGACTGAAACAGGTTTTCCTCTAGAATTTCCCTGTATTTGGCTCCATCCATCTTGCCCTCAATCCTGACCAGTTTCCCAGTCCCTGCCGATGAAAAGCATCCCCATACCATGATGCTGCCACCACCATGCTTCACCGTGGGGATGGTGTTCTCAGGGTGATGAGCAGTGCTGGCTTTGCGCCACACATAGCGTTTTGCGCTAAGGCCAAAAAGTTCAATTTCGGTCTCATCAGAACAGAGAACCTTTTTCTACATGTTTGCTGTGTCTCCCACATGACTTTTGGCAAAATCCAAATGGGATTAGATATGGGTTTTTTTCAGCAATGGCTTTCTTCTCGCCACTCTTCCATAAAGCCCACATGTCCCATGGACGGTTTCTCCCATCTCAGCTGTGGATCTCTCCAGCTCCTTCAAAGTTACCAATGGCCTCTTGGTTGCTTCTCTGACTAATGCCCTCCTTACCTGGTTACTGAGTTTTGGCGGACGGCCTTCTCTAGGCAGAGTCGCGGTTGTGCCATATTCTCCGATATATTCCCCTACTTCAGACGCTGTGCCTATACATTTATTGATGCAGAATAAATAACGACATAGCTGATTTTTTATTGCACACGTCCTTAAAGTCTTGTAAAAATACATGAGTACTTTAAGCCCATCAATCATTGCATGCTTAACTATATTGCCATTATTAAATACAATAATAAAAAAGATATACAACCCACAATACTTCCCCAGGAATCAAACCATGCTTAAAATACTTTACAATAACATACCAGAAAGTAGGAAAACAATATTTACTGCAGGCAAACACAGCAGGGACACAGAATCACCCAGCCTTACCCTACAAATTACAACATAATAAACAACAAATCCACAATAAGAAACAAACACAAAACTACACAGAAAACTAAACAATGCAATATCTCGAATCAGGAAGTGTTTGAATATAGTTCGACAAAGCGGTAGGTTTATATAACTCTCCCAAATTGCCAATAAAACAATTAGTCAATGATAACAAGAAACAGAAATTAAAAATAAGGAAGCCAATGTGTTTACAGACAGGATTCCCCTGGGTCCTACAATCCTACCTGTTGCAGTCCACCTGTTACATGTATGTGCCTGTGGCGGAGTGTCCTGCCCCTATATATTTATTTATTATTATTTATATTATTGTTTGCGGCGCGGTTAACAGCGCCGCGTATTTCTTATTGTTTTTGTATTTTTTAAAAACTCGTGAGTTATTTGTTTTATCCAAGGCGACTTACAGAGACTAGGGTGTGTGAACTATGCATCAGCTGCAGAGTCACTTACAATTACGTCTCACCCGAAAGACAGAGCACAATGAGGTTAAGTGACTTGCTCAGGGTCACACAATGAGTCAGTGGCTGAGGTGGGATTTGAACCGGGGACCTCCTGGTTACAAGCACATTTCTTTAACCACTGGACCACACAGCCTCCTGAGGATGTGTGGCTGATCAGCTACTGATTATTTAACTAGCTGACAGTCACGCATCCTTACTAAACTCGTGCAGACTGTGGCCGAGGGGTAATAAGATAATTAACAGCTAGTTAACCCCTCGGCCAGAGAATAAGAACCTGCAGCTGTCCGTGCTGCGGGGTTGAGTATACAGAGGAGAGTACTGGGAGCAGAGAGAGCGAGGAGAGAGAGAAAACAGTTAAGAACAATTGCTATATGTAAATATACTTGTTTCTGTTTATTTGTTTGGCCAACGCGCCTTTTTGTTTTGTGTTTTGTTTGTTTAAATCTTTTGGTTTATGATTTAATAAAATCAGCTGAACGCCATTGCGTTCAGTTTCACCCTCCCATCCACTGTTTTGGTTTCTATTACTTCCTGGTCCGTGACGTCACCACACCTCACCACTGCAAGCCATCCTGCCACAGTGAAACACAGATGCAGTTCCACTGAACACTATTGTGTAAACTGGTTCCCCTTCTACTCAGACACATTCCCTCCGATACGTAACAATTTATTTTCTATATTATTTTCTTTCTCTAGGCTGGCTGTCATCCTCAGCCGTGCTTGCCTATTTTGGTCGCTCGGTCCAACCACTGGCATTCCTGTCTGGTCTAGGTTTACACTGGCCTTCTCAGCCAGCATCTCTGTATATTCCCAATCACGGCCACCCAAATGCATAATCGTGCGCAGTACTTATGGGCTGAGCAATCCCCCAAGGCCCGCCTCTCAGCCACTCAGAGAGAGGGAAAGCCAACACACCCTCTTCACCACCTCTCCGTGTAACGGCCATGACTGACAAGTGGATCTACGAGGCTGCTGCCCCCTTCCTGCGGTACCATGTATGCGCCAGATAGTCAGCACAGATCTCCTCCTGCCCCCCTGTTACACGGTTCCTGAGTTATTAATAATAAAATGATAACAAACTAGCATCCAGGACTTTTTAAAATGCTCTCAGCAAGGAATCCCACCCCTGAAAAAGTATGCTTGTTACACGAGCCGTTGCTGATTGGGTCAGCAAAACTGTGTCTAAGTGACATCAGGCCACTGGGATCTGTAGTTCTGGGGGAACCTGTAAACAATGCAATCACATAGACACGCGTTCCTGTTTGAACTACAGCTCCCAGAATGCATATCACATGTGCTAGTCAGTAATACAAGGTGAACAAGCATTTAAATACATACTGTACATAGAGTCTGCAGTGCACCACTTAATGTGAGGGCTACAATAAATAACTTAGTGAAACGTTTAACCCCTTGCTATTGGACGTACCTGGTACGTTCTCAAAAACAATTGCTCAGTGCTGCCCAACGTACCAAGTTTAACAATGAGTTTAACAGATTCCACACAGCAATTTCAATAAGGCCGTCATATCATAGGAAGGGTACTGTTAACCCTTTGAGGTCCAAAAGACATTAAGCACAGGTCTCTAGTCATTTTTTCTCTGGAAATAGCAGAAAAAAGCACTCAATGGCCGAGTGAGGCTGATAGAAACTGAGAGAAGCCCATAAAAAGGGGCTGATCTGAACAATACACATCGCCTCGGCACCACAGACATAACATGGACAAACAAACAAGACAGCTGCTTCCGCATCCAGCACTCAAAGAATATTGCAGACATTTGCCAAGCTTTTTGAGATGTTATAGTAAGAGCGTAATGACTTGAATAACATTATTGAGGAGTTTGGTGATAAAATGAGTGATCAGGAGATGATTTATCAGTATGCACGACTATGATGAGGTATGTGATAAATACAGCGAACAAGAAGTGGGGCTGGAGAAGCAGTACTGAGTGTCCTGTTGATCTGCAGAGACTTTTAAACTTGTTTTACTTTGAATAAAATTACTTTTAAACAGCGCGTGTGAAAATAAATTGGACCTGACGCACCTGACAGGCGCTGAATAAATTGACCGCAAAGGGTTAATGTCACTTTGTAAATTAATTATACCCCTATTAAATGCATGACATTTTAAAATAAGAATTCTACAGACCTTGCAAAGCAAAATCAAACAAGCTCCTCTAAGTGTGTTTCTCTGGCTTTCAATTACACTTCTTCTTTTGCAGTAATAACTAAGAGCTGAGCTCTTTTTCACTGAAGTGTGATGGGAATTCAAAAGGTTTTCAGATTGTGTTTCCAGACAAACCGAAATAGGTCAGTTTGGAAACTAATTATACGTGAGACGATCCTTTAACAACTTTGACCTTGTCCCTCAACTTCCAATTTAATACATCAATCCATCACTTATCCGCCTGTCAGATATCCGCCATGATCAATCTCTTCAGCAACATTAGTTTATTATTGAACAGAGAAGATTAGTTCAGAGATCTCCTGCCTGTCACTCAGCAGAGAATGCATGCATCCACACTGCAGACAACTACTCTCACAAGCATTAATACCCTGTATCTTTCTAAAGAAGGGATTTAGGGGAGCTCCCTAATAAAAGCTGAATCTCAAATCAATAATTTTGTGAATATAGTAATTGTTACAGCTGTGTATAATGGTATTTAAATTAGACTCATTTATCCACCTTTTTACATATCCACCCTTATTCTGGTCACTCTGCAGTCGGACATGCGATGCATTACTGTATTGATTTTATTAATCATGTGTCAGACATACTGCGGGAGGGTGTGGCAATTCACTGGACACCAGACAGAACTATAGTTTAAAACGCCACTTGGCCCACTGATTTATTTACGCCACAAGGTGGCACTGTAGCACTGTCTCCAGAGCACAACCCAATAGCAGCACTGGTAAAAGGTTGGCCGTTCACCAGCGGTGCACACGCTGGTGCTCAAAATAACAGTACAAACAAAAGGGCGAAAGTAAAAAGGAAAATAAAACACAGTAATAAAACTACAAAATAAAAGGTGCTGCTCTTGCAGCGTCCCGCCACCGTCTCTACCCACACGGCTCGGGTCTTCAGCATGCGCTTTGTTATTCCCCTACTATACTATATGGGGTTGCCCAGGGTTTCCCCGCTAAACTACACTACACGTCCTGATTCAGATTATTTTATTTATTTTCTTCTCCGGGTTGGCTGTCTTCCTCAGCCTTGTTTGCCTGTCCCTTTGTGGTTTTCTCCAGACCCTCACGACCAGGACTGTCACTGTTATTCTTCCTAGATGGGAGGGGCTGAGGAATAACAAAGCACCATTTTTATAGGTCAGGCACCCCCACAAGGTCCGCCTCCCGACCACTCAGAGAAAGGGAGAGAACACACCCTCACCCAACCTCTTTGTGTCATCGCGCTGATTGACCCCTACAATATCATGCATACGTCAGCCAGTACAGATCTCACCCCGTTACACATACATACCCACATACTGTAACAGGGTGGTTCAAGGCAGATATATTAGCCTACAGCTGGACAGGGCCTTATTCCCTCAGGCACTCTCTTAAACCCTGTTAGTGATTAGATGCAGTACCACATGGCTGACCACTAGTAGCCACTGTTCTGCAACTCTATAGTTCAATGCAACACAGCTGTGTTGAATATATGGTAATGGTTTGTAGACCCACAGAATGCAATCAGGACTTGCCTGATTGGAGCAGCACTTCAGCTGGAACTAATAAACACCTCGCTCACAGTCAGTCTGGTTCTCTGTGTGCGCTGGGACTAAGCTGCATGGGCCAGCAGCAGTGGAGATGGAAACAACTGGGAGTGTATCAAACAGGCCTCTGCAAAAAGCTTTGTGAATTTTTCGAGTGCACAGGGGAATGGCTGAGCTGTCCTGAGGTTAGTCATAGGGTATTTGTGTTGCAATCTGAGGGCAGCAGTGTGGAGTAGTGGTTTGGGCTCTGGACTCTTGACCGGAGGGTCGTGGGTTCAATCCCCGGTGGGGACACTGTTGCTGTACCCTTGAGCAAGGTACTTTACCTAGATTGCTCCAGTAAAAAACCCAACTGTATAAATGGGTAATTGTATGTAAAAATAATGTGATATCTTGTAACAATTGTAAGTCGCCCTGGATAAGGGCGTCTGCTAAGAAATAAATAATAATAATAATAATAAAATAAAAGTTAGGTAGGCTCTTTAAATAGGAGATAGTTTTAAAAGGTTCAGATAAAGAAAGCCTGACTCCTGTATAAAAATATCACCGGCCAAGTTACAGCTAATAAGATTTACAAAGAATTACTAAAAAGACGTTCTAAGAAAGACTTATTGTCGACTACACCACATTGTTTTGTTAAGGTCAAGGTCCTTCCAAAAAGGTGAAATTATAATTCTCTTCGTAACCAGGTTCTTTTTTTATTCCCCAGGAGTTAACACACACAGCATAGGTAAGTATTTTAGATTTTAAAAGTTGCTTTATTCACTATTTAGGCTAGATAGTTTCTCGATATAACAATCTTTCATTTTCTCCAGCTCTCACGAGGAGAAGCCTGAATAACGCAACCAAATACTAAAAAAAAAAAAAAATTAAAAAATTAAAAAATTAAAAAAAACACACACAAGAACAGATGGCAATTATACACTCTAACCCCTCAGTCCTAAACTGGTAGTCCAAGGCGTAACCGGATGACCATACGTCATCCACTCCCTGGTCCAGACCTCCTCTTAGGGCCCCTGTCCCCAGCACCCTCCCAATAAGGTGCTGTGCTCCAGCTGAAGACGTAAGGAGAGATCCCAGGGGGAACCTGGAAGGGACAAGCAAGAACAACCTTCAGGGAATGAACGCAAAGTAAATCACCACTATAGCTACTATGGTAGTCCAGCGCAAGCTGGTTTACTTCCCTGCCGGCACTTGCTTGACCACGTCTCTCTCCTTACTCCGCCCTGAGCCCCGCGGTGATATGCTGCCGTCTCACAGGTAGTAGTTACTGCTCCCACGTGCTGTCTGTCCGGCCCCCGCTCTGCTGCGCAGACCCAGCAAGTATCCAGAATTCAGAGAAGGTGCTACCGCTCACAGACTGGAACTGTCCACCACTGGGAGCCCGCAACCTTCACCCTCAACTGTATTGATCCAGTGCAAGTACTCAGAACTTTAAGAAATAAGGGTAGTAGCAACTAATCTCAGGTAAATTCAATTTAATAACAATAAAAGAAAAAAAACACTAAAACACAAGCTTGAGGAAAAAAAATGTAAAATTATACTTTCCTGCTTGCAGACATAACCCTTAGTTCCTCACGGTAATCCCATACAACAACCACCGGAGTTTAAAAAGAGGAAGGTACACAGACAATAAAAACATGAAAACAAAACCAAAAATTCCATATGACAAGGTCTCTAAAAATCTTTGTCTTCTAGTAGACCGGATAAGTACACTATTCCCGTAAAAAAAGGCTGAGTATTGCATGCAGGAAATAAAAATGTGCATTATGAATATCATATGGGAGATACTGAAATTGAAGAAGGGAACTATGAAAAAGACCTAGGAGTTAATGTTGACTCAGAAATGTCTTCATCTAGACAATGTGGGGAAGCTTTAAAATAGGCTAACAAGATGCTCGGATATATTGTGAGAAGTGTTAAATTTAAATCAAGGGAAGTAATGTTAAAACTTTACAATGCATTAGTAAGACCTCACCTAGAATATTGTGTTTAGTTCTGGTCACCTTGTTACAAAAAAGGATATTGCTGCTCTAGAAAGAGTGCAAAGAAGAGCATCCAAAATTATCCCGGGTTTAAAAGACATGTCATATGCAGACAGGCTAGAAGAATTGAATCTATTCAGTCTTGAACAAAGAAGACTACGTGGCGATCTGATTCAAACATTCAAAATCCTAAAAGGTATAGACAATGTCGACCCAGGGGACTTTTTTGACCTGAAAAAAGAAACAAGGACCAGGGGTCACAAATGGAGATTAGATAAAGGGGCATTTAGAACAGAAAATAGGAGGCACTTTTTTACACAGAGAATTGTGAAGGTCTGGAACCAACTCCCCAGTAATGTTGTTGAAGCTGACACCCTGGGATCCTTCAAGAAGCTGCTTGATGAGATTCTGGGATCAATAAGCTACTAACAACCAAACCAGCAAGATGGGCTGAATGGCCTCCTCTCATTTGTAAACTTTCTTATGTTCTTATAACAAAGTTCACAGGGAAGCTTCCCGATTAACCTCAGATGTAAACAAACGAACAAAAAAAATATTGTCAGTACCTCGTTTCAATTGTCTTCAATCACCAAGTCCCGCGGTCCTCCCCGAGTGAGTCCACAAAAAAAAAAACCTGACACTGTCCTTGCCCAAAGAAATCCCAGCCACTCGCTGTACCTATTCTCGTCCTTTTTGTTTCAGATTCTTCCTAGTTCCAAAGCTCCTGTCTCTTAGTTCCTCACCTTTTTATACTCCATAACCCTTCTTTTTCCAGGTGTGTATAGGTACCTGCCAATTGTTTGGGGTATGATTTGAGGTCCGTGTGCACAGTGCTTGTGATTAACAAACACAACAAATATATACTGTGATTCCCAACTCCATTTCACCTGTGCACCAAACTAAATAGACAATTAATAATCAACACAGCAAAACACAGTGCAAAACAAACAGAAAAATATGAAAAAAGGAAAGAATGATCAAAATAAAATATTCACACACTACTAATTAATACGTGCAGGGGGGAAAAAAATTAAACACAGGCATATGGTCACTTGTGACATGTATTCAAAATAAACACACAACAGCGTTCAAATATATCCTTTGCTTGGTTTCATGTATCTGGTACCCCCACACTACATCCCCATACAGCATCATAGTAGCCAAGAGGAAAGGTGCTATATCACAATATATACAGATACACACACACACACACACATACTGTGAAAGATATTACTTCACTCGGGTGCGTTTGGCCCTATTAATGCAGAACTAATGTGACAGAGAGCGAATGAATCTGAATCAACAATCTCTCTCTCGACCTGTGAGAGCACTGTACAGCAGGAATTGCATGCCCCGTACTGACTAGTTGGGCAGTTCATTCCGGAGGCAGTTGGAAGCCAGCCATTCAGGAAAGGGACGGCGTCACGGTACCAGGAATCCCCGCCCTAGTACGGTAAGCAAAGTTTCATTCATGAATTGGAGGAGACGTGATTGAACTAGCTATCGGAGGGGGCGGGGCTGAGGGTACTTTAGGGGGACGTGATGCCGTAATCTGTTCCTTTGTTGTGGTTGATGGGAGGAAATGAGGACTGTTTGGAGCGAGAGTTGAGTTTTGGTTTGTTTTGCAACCGTGTGTGTTTTGTCATTGCCAGACTAATTAAGCACGGATCTGGGAGCTGCAGCCTGGGGCCAGTGATTCACCCAGACTTCACCGCACCTGCACTTAACCAGCACCACTGTTTCCAGCACCGCACCTGCACTGAGAGCACTCATTGTCCGGAGACGTGTCTGTGTTCGTGTTGTGTCTGCGTTTTGTGATTATTATTTGGGGACTGCAACCCCTTGTTTTTGGCGCTGGCAATATCCATTGTTGGGTAGAGCCAGCTTTATCATTTAAACCCAGTCAAGGATATTAAAAGAAAGAAAATGAACTGTGAACTCTGTGTTTGTCCTTGTTTGGAGCACCTGCATCACCCTATCACTACCCACGGCAACCCACATGTTCACACCCAGACACAGGATTTAAAAGTTTTCAGCACTTTTGTGCAGGATTTATTAAATTGTACAGAAATATTGGAAAATAAAACAAACAGAAAACAAATTCTAACTCCATTTTGGAGCACTCACTAAACACTTTCCATCAATTCCCTTACTCACCATTGGACGGCTAAGCCAATTACCAGTCAAAACAACACTTTAACACAAAATTTTCTGAACTAAACACACAACAAAAAGGTCTTCATTCTACCTTTTTAACACAGGTTTCTTCTTCGAGTCAGCCTTGCTTCACACAGACTGGAGACTGCCCTGAACAAACATTAGTCCTGTCTTATATTTTATTATTATTATTTATTTATTAGCAGACGCCCTCATCCAGGGCAACTTACAATTGTTACAAGATATATACCTGCCTGCTAATTGCATAACTGATAATTATTACAGATTGGAGCCAGGTGACTCATCCTGGCTCCCTCCTGTGGCAATCTGGGGGATGTAGTCTTTTGTAACTCCTCCTGCACTACCTTTTATTTCTCTTCCTCCCCCCAGTCTCACAATACACACCTGACTTCACTTACACACATATATACACACATTTATACATACATACACATACATACATTCACAATTGCATACACACATGCACACATACATACACTCAAACACAGACCCTTGGAATCTAGATTTCATCTGAGACAAACAAGCTAATAAAAATAAAGTACAGTATTGTTTATTAAACCTATTGGATATATGTACTGTGTGATTAGAAACAACACATCTATTAGTATCAGTCTCCTGTCAGATCACAGATATGATAGCAGGATTGCTGTCACCAATCTCAATCAGGGTTTAATAAGACTGCCTTGCTGGTTTGAATTCATTGGAATGTGGGTTTCTTCAAGGAAATAAAGTTGCAGTCTTCAGTATTTATTACTCCTCAAGCAGTAGATGAAGCCAGGTAGATTCAATGTAATGTAAGAATATAATGGTGACAGTGGATTGTAACAGTGTACAAATATGTAGTAAACAAGTTCAATAAAATACATGATACTGAACGAAATAATGTTTCACATCCTGTGTAATACAGGAAAGAATCTCAGTCATGTGAGATCCATGGAAATGTCTTCTTTCTTGTGATGATATTTCACTCACATTATTGTTAAAATAAGTACTAAAAATACAATAAAAATGTTAAACTGCCTAACGAGTAGACCAAATGCACCTAATTATGTGCTTGTTAGAGTAATTAACCAAACACCCCCAGAAATCCAATAAAAGAATAATAATGAAAAAATAGCATGAGGAAAAGGCATCTTTTACCCATTAATTGCCCGTATAAAGGTATGTATGAAGCCCCAGGATTTATAGATTTGCCAGATTTACCTAAATCCCAAATAGTTCAGATAGATACTGTAAATATCTATAAATATCCATTTGATAGACAAAATCCCATTCAAAACAAGAACATGTTTTTCTGAGAATCTTGCCCGTCCTGTTTTTCAAAACTGCACATTTGAGACCTATGTAGCCACTAGAAGTGCAATATAGGTACACATTCTGGAATTATTTAGTGAGCTACAATCACCTTACGAGATACTTATCAGTACTTGCTGTGGGAATTTTAGCACTGTGCAGAGATGCCAACTAAGTCTGCCACTTGGTGCTATTTATGTGTTTGTAATCAATAAATACTCAGGACTTATTGAACATTTTATGCTGAAACAACTGTCCAGTTGTGAGTGTTTACAATTACAAAAACACTAACCTGACCGAGATTAAACAGTAAAAATGAGACTGCCTCAGCCCCAGTGTAAAAACAAATAATTCACCTTGTTTCACTCTGCACATGGCTCCATTTTACCCCCTAACTTTCATACAAAGTTGTGTTAGATTGAACATTCCCCCAAGTAGTGGAGAGGACAGACAGGGAGTTCAATACAAAGGTTTTCTTAAAATACAAAACAGTCTAATTCAGCTGGCAGATTGTTACAGGGGAATCAGAACCAATCCAAAACCCAGGATAGAGCGGCTCAGTGAATGTGTTTTTGAATCTGTGCAAGAGCATCATTGTGTCAGAGACTCCATAAAATGACAGAGTGCCAGCATTAAAGTCCAGATACACTCCTATTCTGGGGTAGCAGGGGGCAGTTATTGCAGTTTGATTGTTATTGTGCCAGGCAGTGTAACTCGAACCAGAGCAGTACAAACTCCAGGACTTGTCATTGAAACCAAGGCCACAGGAAGCATCCCCTCCTTTCCTGTTGATTCCTTTATATGTGACTCCTATAAAAGCCCCTCCCCCACTCCACTCAATCTCCCAGTAACAGCGAGTCCCAGACAAACCCTCTCTGCAAAGCACTTGTTCCCAGCTGTCAAATCTCTCTGGGTGATCAGGATATCGCTGGATCTCTCCCCATGTCACCTTTCTGTTCCCTTCAGACAGACAAATCTCTCTATATGCTGTGTTGGGGTCCAGTGTGAGCTGACATGAATCTGACAGGACAGGTAGAGGAGAGACGGTTAGAAAGTCAAATCACTGAGAAAATCTCCACTAGATTTGAATGGTACTGAACCAACAAAAATACACACTGATAAATACATATTATAGCAAAGTCTTTTTATAAAGACTGTTTCTGACATAAGGCTATAACTTAAAAACAGAAGCTGCATTGAAGTACAAAGGTACAGAAGGAAGTAATAGAATTGTTTGTATTATTTTGAGTGAGTTTGTGTGAATTCATTTTGCAGCTGGCAATCAATGCACAAAGTAATGATGATATGCATTGTAAAATATTATATATGCCCCTCCAACATGCAAGCAGAATACATGCAGAATGACTGACCCCTTGCTTACTAAATATACTGAATAGAATATCATCCAAAAAATCCCAGCTCCCTCCTATATGCTCATTCCTTCCTCCTACATGCTCCATCCTCCATGCTCTCTCCTCTCTCCTCCATGCTTCCTCTTATATGCTCCCTCCTCCCTGCTCCCTCATCAACGCTCCCTCCTCACTCCTCTCTGTTCCCTCCTCCCTGCTCCTCTATGCTCCCTGCTCCATCCTCCCTCCTCCCTCCCACCTGCTCCCTCCTCCATGCTGCCTTCTGCCTGCTTCCTGTTATTTTATAGACAAGTATATTTAGACTGTGATGTTTAGGGTTGATAATCAATAGATTTGATGTATAATTCTTACTTCTTCAATTAGTACTAATCATCTGCAACTTTGCATAAAAATATAGTTAACTTAATGTTCCTACAGGGTATGTGTTGCCATTTTACCCACTCAGACCCCTTGCTTACTAAATATCTTCAATAGAATATCATCCACTCTTCAAATATCTGTCTAATATTTTAATGAGCAATCCATCCCACAAATGCAGTGATGCTCCAATATATATTTACTACCACCACAGGATGACTGTGAGGGATAGCTGTTCATTTTACCCCACAACTGATTTTACATGCATTGTACATGTATTAAACAATGGGATGATTATCTATTCAGGGATACCAAGATATTTAGGGAGAGAAAGGTCTGAGTGGAAAAATCAGGCAACAAATGCCCCTCCCCCAGTCATTCTGCATGTATGAATCTGTCCCAATACTAGTTGGAGAGGAGTGTAGATTAATGGGTTCACAATTACTAATAAATAATAATAATAATTGCTGCCCTCAAGCTCCAAGCTCCATGTTCTGTAGTGTTAGCTCTTCTCACAATGGAGAGACACTTCTTTCAATCAAATGTTTCAGTGAAAACAAACTTACAGTTTATAAGCTCAGCTCTTTTCCTTGGCTCTGGAGGCTGAAGACTGTCAACTGCAACTTCATTCACTGAGTAGAAAAAAAGAGAAACATAGAATGTGTTCTTTAATGTGTGAATCCCTCTGTCTCTGTTTGAATACTATTGTGTTGTTTTCTCATGTAATGTCTTTAGAAACTCTCTTCCTTCCTGCTATCATCACTCAGGATGTCACTGTAAATGAGGAGGGGCGTTTCAACCTGGGGAAATCATTTGAAATAAAACATCTGCAATATTCATATAGCCAACAATCTGCAAGAGGTCTTTATCAATGTCTTACAAGTCCTGTCCCTCCTCAAGCCATGGCCTATTTGAAAAATCTCTACCAAAGGAATCTTTTTCACACCAACCTGTTTTAGTTATTTTGACTAATTCCCTCTTGCAGAAGTCCTCAATATGGTCTTTAAGGTCAGATACAGCTTTCCTCACAGCCCCAAAAGAGATGCCTGTATTGACAGTAACGCTGGGTAAGTCTCCAGCTTCAGGAGGGGCACAGAGAGACTGGAAATTCTACAACAGGAAAGTGGAGAAAATGAGTTTTCAGTGAAACAGAATGGGGCCCAAAACATTCCTGTTGAAAAGCAAGGATTCATTCAATTGGAGAGGTCTGTCTGAAACCATCCCAGTTATGGACTTGAGATTTTCTAACAAGCAGTGATGTTACCTGTAGAAAATGGATGTGATCCTCTGTCTCTGAAAGCTGTTTCAGCTCAGCATTTCTCCTGCTTAACTCAGCAATCTCCTGCTCCAGTTTCTTTATGAGTCCTTCAGCCTGATTCACTACAACTTTCTCGTTATCTCCAATCAGCTCAATAACCTCAGTGTGGATCTTCTCAATCGATCGGATCAGCTCAGTAAAGATCTTCTCACTTTCCTTTATTTCTATGCATGCAGATCTCTGAGTGAAAGAACACAGTAGAGGAGACATGGTTAGAATTGATATCAACAACACATCACTCTGCAGATGTGTTCCAGTCCATTTGCTATTATTATTATTATTATTATTATTATTATTATTAATAATAATAATAATAATAATAGTCAATACCCACTTTCAGTGACTCCACAGCCTGTTTCATCTCCTCCACTACTTTCACTCTCTCCTGGATTCTCTGTTGTATTTCTGTCTGTGTCTCTCCCAGCTGCTTCTGTGTAGAAAAACAGTGACACAGTGACATTTCTGATGGGGCATTGAGTGATATCCTGTAACACCCAGCACAGGCCTGTTTAAGTTTGCTATTAAACTGACAGAATAATTTGAGGGCAAATATATATTTTTCTTGTCCCCTTACCGCGTTACAATGTTTGCAATAATTCTGAGTGGTTCTCAAATAGAATTTGCTCTTCAGTTCCATTTGCAAGCCGTAGACATCTATAGCACAGACTAGATCAGACAAAATTTGTGTCAGCAATACAAAAGGACATTTGATCCACAGTAACTGTCCACTAGATGATACTGTTTCATGCTAGTAACAGTGAATGATGGCTTATCTAGCATGTATTACACATCTGTTTTGTCAAGCACCTTGGTAACTGAAGCAACTTTCTCTTTAATGTATATTTAGGGTTTTTGATTTTTGGTTTTGACCAGTAAGCACAGATAAAACAGACCTGATACAAAACAATGAAATCAGTGTATACCCAATAAACACAGGAAAAACACTGGAAAGGGTTACGCAATTCACACTGACTTCACCCCTTTCCCAATAAAAAAAATGCAATAAAAAAACCTAAAACCTAAAAAAATAAAATAAAAAAATAAAACCCTTTCCCAGCACAGTCAGGCAATGCCCCTCCTTCCTGACTTGCATCTCACATTGATACTGATTGTCAGCAAATTCCTACATTTCTATTGGAGGATTGTAGAGGCTTGTGAGATTTTAAATGAGATTACAATTAGAATCGGAGGGTTGTTCTTGCTTGTGGGATTTAAAGCTATATTACAGTTCAATAGGGAGGATTCACACACTCGTGGAATATAAAACAGAATTGCACATTGTGGTGAAATGCAAAAAAAACAATGCCTAAACACACAGAAACGCCAGAATAATGCTCCCATGACCAGAAGGATTTCACTGTGGAAGAGATCAAACAAAAGAAGGTAGTATTAGAGTGTTCAAACAAAATGTTCGATTTCAACAAACAATTCCAAATAGATTATTACATTTACATTAACTTAAACATATATTTTATAATCATGTAAAAATGTGTTTTAACACACCAAATTCAGCTACTTGGATTTGAGTTATTCCCTTTACTTACATTGAGCCTTCATAATTAAAAAAAAAGATATATATATATATATATATATATGTATTTTTATATATATATATAAAAGATTATACACTTTACCAATAAAAACAATTCTTCTCAGCTAGATGCTGGTTATAAATTGAAAGATCAAATGTTTTAAGTGTACAAGCAAGCCTCCCAAAAACACACCTCTCACTGTGGCACGGGCACAGCAGCTCTGCCAGTAGAGATAGATGCGTATGTGTCACTTTTAAAGGCACGGGCACAGCAGCTCTGCCAGTGCAGATAGATGCGTATGTGTCACTTTTAAAGGCACGGGCACAGCAGCTCTGCCAGTGCAGATAGATGCGTATGTGTCACTTTTAAAGGCATGGGCACAGCAGCTCTGCCAGTGCAGATAGATGCGTATGTGTCACTTTTAAAGGCACGGGCACAGCAGCTCTGCCAGTGCAGATAGATGCGTATGTGTCACTTTTAAAGGCAAGGGGACAGCAGCTCTGCCAGTGCAGATAGATGTGTATGTGTCACTTTTAAAGGCACGGGCACAGCAGCTCTGCCAGTGCAGATAGATGCGTATGTGTCACTTTTAAAGGCATGGGCACAGCAGCTCTGCCAGTGCAGATAGATGCAAACGTGTCACTAAATTAGGTGCTTGACTTTGCTAGGAATGTTATTTTTAAACAGTTTTACCAAATAAACTAAAATATCTTAAACAATGAAACCGTTGCAAGACACATATAAAAATCACAAGGAATATAAATCATGCTTATTTTTCACTACAAATTCCAATGCACCACAAAATAGCTGAACAAATCCTTCTTACCCTGTGAGGCAGGGCTGAGGTCATGCACATGTAAACAGTGTGTTTTTGTTTGATTGTAAATAATGTTTTTGATAATCAAGATTGTGCTAGATATGGCAGGGCATATTCAAATCCAGATGTGGAATGTGGCTGGGTGTAAATTGATTAATTGATTATAAATTAGCCCTGGACAGATGCCTTTAAAAGGGGTCTGAAAAGCCAGTTTCTTGGTTCTACAAGCAGGGATACAGAATGTCTGGGGAGGAGTGTGTTGCTGTAGGATCCTCACGACTGTGTGTGTTAACCAGGGTGAGAAAAGCACAAAAGGAAAAATGTATCTCGGATCACTGTGTGTGTTAACCAAAATCTCTAGCACTGGAAGGAATAGGGAACAAGTTTAGGGAATTTTAATCCCACCCAAGTCTAGAGAGGAGGTGTCAGGGAGACTGCTCCTGGAGTGACACCCTGAAAATCATTTTAGTACATAATAGTTTAGGTACAGAAATTAAAAAACCTATAGCTCTTTAAATAGCTCTTAATATAAAATTGTAATCTGATCTAATGTTAACCTAGTTGTATAACCTAGTAAACATGTTAAATATCCCTGGGAATTCTTATTTTCAAGGACAGCTACAAAGAAATGGTTCAAACCCTTACCTGTTTGCCTGTCCTTTCTTTCTTAGCTGAGACTGTATCATGGCTCTTGTGATCCTCGTCTGTACACAACCAGCAAATACACATCTGATCCGTTCTACAGAAGACCTCCAAAACCTTTTGGTGTTCAGCACAAAGCTTCTGCTCCAAATTTCCTATTGCATTCATCAGCTTGTGCCTCTTGAAAGCAGCACCCTCATAGTGTGGATTGACGTGTGTTTCACAGAAAGAGGCCAGGCACGTCAAACAGGATTTCACAGCTTTGAACTTTCTCCCAGTGCAGAAATCACACGGCACATCTCCAGGTCCAGCATAACTTTGAGCAGGAGGAGGATTGAGTCCTGTCTTCTTTAATTTCTCCACAACTTCAGCCAGAACATTGTTTCTGCGCAGAACAGGCCTTGGGGTAAAGGTCTCTCTGCACTGGGGGCAGCTGTAGACACCTGTATGATCAGTCTGATCCCAGCAGTTCTTAATACACCCCATACAGTAACTGTGTCCACATGGAATAGCGACCGGGTCCTTCAATAGCTCCAGACACACTGGACAGCTAAACTGGTCATGCGCTACTAGAATAGTTGCTTCTGCCATTTCTGCAGCAGTGAGACAGAGATTTCACAACAAACAAACTTAACTGTGCTGATTTCCTGGTGTTGTGTAAAGCTCTAAGAGGCAGGGTTTTGCACTAAGACCAGTTTAGACAAGCAGGCTGAGCAGAAACTGCTGAATCAGTGTGAGATGGGCGGGGAGGAGAGAGGTGTGAGTGGGACTGTTGCAGTAACCCTTCCACACCTATCTCTCTTTTTTCCATTACATCCCTCATTTAAGAATGAAAGATTGATTCAGCACAGCTTATTCTTTCAAAATGTTTCTAAATCCTCTACAATATTAGTAATCCCGTCCTGTAGTTATGTTTATGGTTGTGCTCAACATTGGGGTCAATTCCTTTTTTTCAATTCCAATTCTATTTTAAATTCCTTTATTTTTTTGCGATTAGTAATAATTTCAAATTCCTTTTGAAAATCAATTCCCAGTTCTATCAGGGCTGGTTGTGAGGAAGGCAGGATCGCCGCCCCGGATCTCAGGTGTTTATACTACAATATCACTGCCGGGGCACGGGGCTCTCGAGGCTGGCTGTGAGGAAGGCAGGATCGCTCGCCCTGTATCTCAGGTGTTTATACTACAATATCACTGCCGGGGCACGGGGCTCTCGAGGCTGGCTGTGAGGAAGGCAGGATCGCTCGCCCCGGATCTCAGATGTTTATACTACAATAGCACTGCCGGGGCATGGGGCTCTCGAGGCTGGCTGTGAGGAAGGCAGGATCGCTCGCCCTGGATCTCAGGTGTTTATACTACAATATCACTGCCGGGGCACGGGGCTCTCGGGGCTGGCTGTGAGGAAGGCAGGATCGCTCGCCCTGGATCTCAGATGTTTATAATACAATATCACTGCCGGGGCACGGGGCTCTCGAGGCTGGCTGTGAGGAAGGCAGGATCGCTCGCCCTGGATCTCAGATGTTTATAATACAATATCACTGCCGGGGCACGGGGCTCTCGGGGCTGGCTGTGAGGAAGGCAGGATCGCTCGCCCTGGATCTCAGGTGTTTATACTACAATATCACTGCCGGGGCACGGGGCTCTCGGGGCTGGCTGTGAGGAAGGCAGGATCGCTCGCCCTGGATCTCAGATGTTTATAATACAATATCACTGCCGGGGCACGGGGCTCTCGAGGCTGGCTGTGAGGAAGGCAGGATCGCTCGCCCTGGATCTCAGATGTTTATACTACAATATCACTGCCGGGGCACGGGGCTCTCGAGGCTGGCTGTGAGGCAGGCAGGATCGCTCGCCCTGGATCTCAGGTGTTTATACTACAATATCACTGCCGGGGCACGGGGCTCTCGAGGCTGGCTGTGAGGAAGGCAGGATCGCTCGCCCCGGATCTCAGATGTTTATACTACAATAGCACTGCCGGGGAGCGGGGCTCTCGAGGCTGGCTGTGAGGAAGGCAGGATCGCTCGCCCCGGATCTCAGATGTTTATACTACAATAGCACTGCCGGGGTGTCAGGGCTCTTGGGTTACATACTGTATGGCATCATTTGCTTTGTATTTAATTCAATGGGGTAAAGTAAGGTCTTCACATGTTCTGGGTAATTTTATTCACTTTAATACAGTGGTACATATAATCGCTTTGGTTATATTTTGCAAAGGAATGAATATTCAAATAATTCAAATCAGTACATAGAAAAGGATCTCACATGCAAACATATTTCTTCATCCTCAGCCTCACAAACCACACCTCTGTACCCCAGTTCATCCCAAACAAGTCCAGCTGATCAACTAGTTTATAGATGCTGAATTCAGTCTTAACTTTAGGTGTAGCTAGTAATTTAAAAATAACTAAAACATCCCCATTTAAACTTGGTCTGTCTGTTCTTCTGTTCTTAATTATTGCCAGATTGGCATGAGCTGAATCGTCTGCTTTTTATTTTGATCACATTAAGATAAAGACGATCTTTGAAAAGTCAAGATTCCGTTAATCAGACATTTCCGTCAGTAAAGTAAACACAGGCTTTAGTTGATTGATCTGAAGACTTTGTCAATTTGGAGCTTCAAGGATTATTATTATTATTTATTTCTTAGCAGACGCCCTTATCCAGGGCGACTTACAATTGTTACAAGATATCACATTATTTCACATTATACAGATATCACATTATTTTACATACAATTACCCATTTATACAGTTGGGTTTTTACTGGAGCAATCTAGGTAAAGTACCTTGCTCAATGGTACAACAGCAGTGTCCCCCACTGGGGATTGAACCCACAACCCTCCGGTCAAGAGTCCAGAGCCCTAACCACTACTCCACACTGCTGCCCAAGGATCCCAGTGATTCAGCATCAACATCATTAGAGGCGGGATTTCCTGAGGCGAACAGACTCGGACATGTTCAGCTTGATCGATGTGGAATAGGAACAGGTTTTAGACTCTTCAATCAGTTTCAGATCAGTTTGTTCTTTCCTTCTGTTCTACTATCATGACTGTGATTTGGGGATGCTGTTTGTTCTTTGTGATGATTTGTTTTTCAGTCAGTAAAGTTCCAAGCAATATATATATATATATATGTAATAACTGTAGTGTTAATAATATTATTATGGGTCAAATATATAAAAATAAATCTTGTTATACAGTATGGACCATCATAAATACAGGCTGTGTTTATTGCATTGTAGTACAGCTGTGATTTATCTACTATTAGAATACAGAGAATCAGCAGTACAGCTATGGCCAAAGGTTTTGTATCACCCAATAGTATTAACTAATTTGACTTCATAAAGTCGAATGAAACCTGCTGAATAATGTTACATTAACATATTGAATTACATACCTCTCTGTAGTTTTCCATATACTTAACAAACAAACTGACCCCCTTGCTAACCAGTGAAGAGGTGAAACAAGCTGATGCAAAAATGGCACATTTTAAAACAGAATTGTGATGGACTTTTCACTATGCTCTCATCTTCAATGGGTTAAACTAAGCTATACAAGAGCTGAAGGTGTGCAGCTGGTCTAGCTGATGAGAAGTGATGGATTGAGAGTATACAGTGTGGGGTGGGGAGTGTTGAGGAGGGGGTGCTGTTAATGAGAAGTGATGGATTGATAGTACACAGTGTGGGGTGGGGAGTGTTGAGGAGGGGGTGCTGTTAATGAGAAGTGATGGATTGAGAGTATACAGTGTGGGCTGGGGAGTGTTGAGGAGGGGGTGCTGTTAATGAGAAGTGATGGATTGAGAGTATACAGTGTGGGCTGGGGAGTGTTGAGGAGGGGGTGCTGTTCATGAGAAGTGATGGACTGAGAGTATACAGTGTGGGCTGGGGAGTGTTGAGGAGGGGGTGCTGTTAATGAGAAGTGATGGACTGAGAGTATACAGTGTGGGCTGGGGAGTGTTGAGGAGGGGGTGCTGTTAATGAGAAGTGATGGATTGATAGTACACAGTGTGGGGTGGGGAGTGTTGAGGAGGGGGTGCTGTTAATGAGAAGTGATGGATTGAGAGTATACAGTGTGGGCTGGGGAGTGTTGAGGAGGGGGTGCTGTTAATGAGAAGTGATGGATTGAGAGTATACAGTGTGGGCTGGGGAGTGTTGAGGAGGGGGTGCTGTTCATGAGAAGTGATGGACTGAGAGTATACAGTGTGGGCTGGGGAGTGTTGAGGAGGGGGTGCTGTTAATGAGAAGTGATGGACTGAGAGTATACAGTGTGGGGTGGGGAGTGTTGAGGAGGGGGTGCTGTTAATGAGAAGTGATTAATTGAGAGTATACAGTGTGGGGTGGGGAGTGTTAAGGAGGGGGTGCTGTTAATGAGAAGTGATGGACTGAGAGTATACAGTGTGGGCTGGGGAGTGTTGAGGAGGGGGTGCTGTTAATGAGAAGTGATGGACTGAGATTATACAGTGTGGGCTGGGGAGTGTTGAGGAGGGGGTGCTGTTAATGAGAAGTGATGGATTGAGAGTATACAGTGTGGGGTGGGGAGTGTTGAGGAGGGGGTGCTGTTAATGAGAAGTGATGGACTGAGAGTATACAGTGTGGGCTGGGGAGTGTTGAGGAGGGGGTGCTGTTAATGAGAAGTGATGGATTGAGAGTATACAGTGTGGGGTGGGGAGTGTTGAGGAGGGGGTGCTGTTAATGAGAAGTGATGGACTGAGAGTATACAGTGTTGGCTGGGGAGTGTTGAGGAGGGGGTGCTGTTAATGAGAAGTGATGGACTGAGAGTATACAGTGTGGGCTGGGGAGTGTTGAGGAGGGGGTGCTGTTAATGAGAAGTGATGGACTGAGAGTATACAGTGTGGGCTGGGGAGTGTTGAGGAGGGGGTGCTGTTAATGAGAAGTGATGGACTGAGAGTATACAGTGTGGGCTGGGGAGTGTTGAGGAGGGGGTGCTGGAGATGAACTGTGCTGGAGCTGGGAGCTGTAAGTTGGGAGCTGTGTGCTATGCCGAGCAGCCGAACAGGAGCAGTAGTTGAGGATCAGTGGGTTTCCTACCTGGGAGCAGTGTGTTCATGAGCAGTGAGATATACACCCCTTCCCTTTACACCTCTCTCCCTCTCTCTTTCTCAAGCACTTAGCCTGCGTAGACTGGCTGCACAGGGCTTTCATGTGTTTTAAATGGGATATTTTAGTCTTTTAGAGGCTGTTAGCTTGACTAACCATCTGGAAGTGTCTGATAGCTTGATCCCAGAGTCAAGAAGTGACTGAAATCATTTGAACCCAACAGAGCCTCACGGGCTTGTGCCAGCTGGGCACCCGGAAGATGTGAAAAACCTGCTTTCATTTGATCCCACAATATTGTACCGTCTCCTTTCATTCAGTTTGTAACTTTGTTATCTTTTTGGTGTTTGTCTATCCAGAGCGGACATTTCAGTTCTTCTATACTTCACACCCTCAGCTTCTGGGAGGATTCAGGACTGTACCTGTAGTGTTCTTTGAGCAGCTTCACAATAGTATTACCCTGCTATCATTGGCTCCTTCAACTGGCAGTCAAACATTTGAAAGATACAATAGGCTGAATCACTTCTGCTGTTTTTTTTTTTTTTACTTACATCAGACCCAGCAGTCCCTGGACAAAGACCTGAATGAAATAGGCTGGTCTGCTGGTATAGTTTAGTTAAAAAGACCTGTATGAAATAGGCTGGTCTGCTGGTATTGTTTAGTTACAAAGACCTGTATGAAATAGGCTGGTCTGCTGGTATTGTTTAGTTAAAAAAGACCTGTATGAAATAGGCTGGTCTGCTGGTATTGTTTAGTTACAAAGACCTGTATGAAATAGGCTGGTCTGCTGGTATTGTTTAGTTACAAAGACCTGTATGAAATAGGCTGGTCTGCTGGTATTGTTTAGTTACAAAGACCTGTATGAAATAGGCTGGTCTGCTGGTATTGTTTAGTTACAAAGACCTGTATGAAATTGGCTGGTCTGCTGCTATTGTTTAGTTAAAGCAACACTGTGTGGTCATTGTTTATAATATAATATATTTTATGTGTGTTTAACATTTTCTCCAAAGCTATTTTGTGCACTTCATGTTACCAGAGAGCAGCTGCTGTTGACAGACCACTTAGTTTATGTTCATTTCAGAAGTAGGTTCAAAAAACATTTATTGAAAATTAAAACTTTACAAAACATTTAAAGAAAAAGTACATGAAAAAAAGGTTTGAATTCATTGAAGTACAGAAACGTAAAAAAAAGGTTATGAAAATGTTGTTTCTTTAAATACATGTTTTGGTTTTAATTTAAAACTTGATTATAAAGATTGTTGACCTGAAACGGTGCATTGAATAATAATAATAAACAATAAAATTAATAAACAATAAACTTCTCACTCTCTCTAAACAACTTGATTTAACTTGATTTAAATCACCATTTTTTTTAAAATAAAGAGTCTTAATAAAACAGTGCTTGGAACAGTCCTTAAGGTTGTGTGAATAGGGCCCTACATTTCCAATGGAACCACACCAAGTGAAAAGAATTGCTTTTAATCAGGCTCTGCGCAGATGCAGAGTTTGTCCTGAAGAGGGCGACAAAGGCCAGGCTTGAAACATGCTTCTGCTTTTCCACTGTGGGCAGATTGCACATGTAATGCAATTTGATTTTGATTTTCGTTATCCATGGAAATGTTTTTTTTTTTTCTTGTGATGATATTTCACTTACATTATTGTTAAAATAAGCAAAACATTATAATATTGAAACTTTGAACTGCCTGACGAGTAGACCCGATGCATCTAATTAAATGCTCGTTAGGTTAATTATCCAACCATTTCAGAAATCCGAAAATAAACAAAATTATAATAATAACACGAGGAAAAGGCATCTTGTACCTATTGGTTGCCTGCATAAAGGTATGTATGAAGCCCCAGGATTTATAGATTTACCAGATGTATCTAAATCCCAAATAGTTCAGCTAGATACTATAAATATCTATAAATATCCATTTGAAAGACAAAATCTCATTTGAAAGAAGAACATGGTTTTCTGAGAATCTTGCCCATCATGTTTTTCAAGCCTGCACATTTGAGACCTATGTAGCCAATTTCAATATAGGAACACATTCTGGAATTATTTAGTTAGCTACAATCACCTTAAGAGATACTTATGTATTTATAACCAATAAATAATCAGTACATATCGAACATTTTATGCTGAAACACCTGTCCAGTTGTGAGTGTTTACAATTACAAAAACAATAACCTAACAGAGATTAAACAGTAAAAATGAGGCTGCCTCGGCCCCAAGTGTAATAACAAATAATTCAATTTGTTTCACTCTGCAGGTGGCGCCATTTTACCCCATAACTATCATACAAAGTTGTGTCAGATTGAACATTCCCTTCACCCGAGGAGTGGAGAGGACAGACGGAGTCCAATACAAAGGTTTTCTTACAACACAAAACAGTTTAGTTCAGCTGGCAGATTGTTACAGTGGAATCATGCCTAATACAAAACCCAGGATAGAGCGGCTCAGTGAATGTGGTTTTGAATTTGTAAAGGAGGGAGCTTTTGTCGGAGACTCTATAAAATGACAGAGTACCGGCATTAAAGTCCAGATGCACTCCTATTCTGGAGGAGCAGGGGGCAGTTATTGTAGTTTCATTGTTATTGTGCCATGCAGTGTAACTGGAACCACAGCAATGCAAACTCCAGGACTTGTCATTGTATCCAAGGATACAAGAATGATGCTCTCCTTTCCTGCTGATTCCTTTATATGTGACTCCTATAAGAGCCCCTCCCCCACTCAACTCAATCTCCCAGTAACAGCGAGTTTTAGACAAACCCTCTCTGCAAAGCACTTGGAGATAGCTGTCAAATCTATCTGGGTGATCAGGATATGGCTTGGTCTCACTCCTCAGGTTCACCTTTCTGTTCCCTTCAGACAGACAGAGGTTTCTATGCACTGTGTTGGGGTCCATTGTGAGTTTACAGGAATCTGATTGAAGAGGACAGATGGTTAGAAAAGTCAAATCACTGAGAAAATCTCCACTAGGTTTTAATGGTACAGAACCAACAAAAAGACTGATACTGTAAATACATATTACAGCAGGTCCTTTTTATAAGGGCTGTTTCTGACATAAGGCTACAACTTGACAACAGAAGAGGCATTGAGGTGCAAAGGTACATGAGGGAGTAATAGGATAATTTAGGGTTATTTTGGGTAAGTTTGTGTGAATTCATTTTGCAGCTGGCAATCAATGCACAAAGTCATGATGCTGTTGATTGTAAATATTATACACTCAGTTCCAACAAGTATTAAGACAGATGAATACGTGCAGAATGACTGGAGGTGGGGCATTTATTGCCATTGACCTTTCTCTCCCTAAATATCTTGGTATCCCTGAATAGTGTTAACTCTTCTCAAAATTGAGTAACACAGCTTTCAATCAAATGTTTCAGTGTAAACAGACTTACATTTTATAAACTTAGCTCTGTTCTTTTGCTTTGGAGCCTGCGGATTGTCAACTTCATTTTTATTCACTGGGTAGAAAAAAGAGAGAGAAATAGAATTGAAACTTGTGGATTAATACACAACACACACACGCCTCCAAACAGCAATCTGAGGAGAAAAAAGGCTTATTCATGGAATTTCAGGTTGTTAAAATATGTACTTCATGATGTTCACGATTACAATTAATATGTGTTCCTTCCATATCGGTGCAGCTGCCAAAGTCAATGTGAACACGTCTGCCACTGCACTGGAGTCTTGTGTTTGTTCCTCTCTATCAGATATCTTTGCCCAACATTATGGTGTCCATATTAGGACACTTGTGCATCAAACATACAACAGTCATTGTCTGCTCCATCCTCAAATCACTCTTTCCACCCTGTTTCATCAGTCCCTCCTCCCTGCTCCCTCCTCCATGCTGCCTTCTCTATGCTCCCTCCTCCATGTTCCCTCCTCCCTGCTCCTTCCTCCCTCCTCCATGCTCCATCCTCCCTAATCCCTCCTCTATACTCCCTCATCCATGCTCCTTCTTCTATGCTCCCTCCTCCCTCATAATAATAATAATAATAATAATAATAATAATAATAATAATAATAATAATAATAATAATGCTACTACTACTTCTTCTAATACGACGACTACTACTACTACTACTACTACTACTAAGAGTTCACACATTTGTGGAGCTCCTCAGCTAGCAAACAAAAACTAAAAAAAACAGTTCTTAAAACGTTTCTTGAACGTGTATGCTCCGTCCTCGGTCGCAGCCAACTGGGTGGAGTCGGAGGATAAAGTTGCTGCTAGGCTGAGGTCGTGGTCGGGTCTGTTGAAACTGCTTTCCTTCAGGGGCAGGGCTCTGGTGATCAACCAACTGGTGGCGTCGATGCTTTGGCATCGACTCACCGTCCTGAGCCCGCCCCCTGAGTTTGTGTCCAGGGTCCAGAGGAAGCTGACGGACTTCTTCTGGGCCGGAAAGCACTGGGTCTCTGCGGCGGTTCTGAGCCTCCCTCTGGCCGAGGGAGGGCAAGGGTTGGTGTGCATCAAGAGCCAGGTGCACACCTTCCGCCTCCAGATGCTGCAGAGATTCCTGTACGCAGACCCGGCCCCGCAGTGGTGCACGCTGGCGTCGCTTTTGTTACGCCAGCTGCACGACCTGGGCTACGACCGGCAGCTGTTTTGGATCGACCTCCGGGGAATCCGTCTCCCCGAGCTGCCGGTCTTTTACCAGGACCTGCTCAGGACCCGGAGCATGTTTTCTGTCGGCCGAGATGCCGTTCCGACCGAGGGCGAGGAACTCCTGCTGGAGCCCCTGCTGCACAACCCCCACCTGGGTGCGCAGGTGTTGGAGTCCCCCTCGGTGCGGCGCGCGCTGATCTCGGCCAAGGTGACCAGAGTCTGGGATCTGCTGGATCGCGAGCGGTCCGAGTGGCTGACCCCCGAGTCGCTCGTCGCCAGGGCGGCTCGGGGGACCGTCAGGACGGCCGGCCGCGCGATCCGGGAGTGCAAAGCAGCGTTGCACCCAGACTCTGTCAGGTATCTCGAGGGAGTTCTCAGGACCGGGGAGCCATCTTCCATCCCCCCCCTGCCCCCGGCTCTCCGGTCCTGCTGATCGAACCCAAGGCCCGAGCCCCCTCTCGGCCTCCCCTCGAGAACAACCTGAGCAGGATCTCGCGGTTCTCCTCGACGCCCCTCCGATCGGCGTCGAGGGGGACCCTGTACGCGATGACGCTCCACACCCTCCACTTCCTCGCCCTCGTCTCCCGCCGAGACACCGCTTGGCGGGAGACCCTCCGACCACCGGAGGGCATCGGTCCCCAGTGGGAGGCCCTGTACTCCCCGCTGGTCTCCAGGGGAGCTGGGGACTTGGGGTGGAGGGTCCTGCACGGAGCGCTCGCGTCAGGAGAGATCCTGCGTCACTTTACCGACTCGGACGCCGCATGCCCTTTCTGCGGTCAGTCCGAGTCGGTAAGCCACATTTATTTTTTGTGCGCCAGGCTGCAGCCGTTTTTTCTTTTATTGAAAAACCTTTTGCTGCAGTTCTGGCTGCATTTCTCCCCAACCCTCCTCATTTTCGGGCACCCTGTCCGTGGCTCCACCAGGAAAAGAGACCTCCTCGTGAATCTGCTCCTGGCTCTTGCTAGACTCGCCGTTTACAAGACCAGGAAGCGTAAGATGATCGGGGAGGGTCTCTTTGATTGTGGGGCCATGTTCAGGGCCCTCGCCCGATCCCGGGTTAAGTTAGAGCTCGCCCACGCGGAGTCCGCTGGCGACATGGCCACCTTTGTCGACCAGTGGGCTCTGGGGGGCGTGCTCTGTACCACCTCCCCTTTGGTTTTGCATATATAATTTACAGTCCTTTTTACCGTTTTTTTCAGTTAAATTAGTTAAGGTTCGTCTTTTTTAGCACCCTCAAGGGTGCTAATTTGAATTTTTGTCCAGCTGTCTTTGGACAGCTGGTGTAGTCCCGTCAAACGGACCTTAAATAGGACTACTACTACTAATAATAATAATAATAATAATAATTTCAGGCATTGACTCCTAGTTCAGGCCTTGACTACTGCAACTCCCTCCTGGCTGGCCTTCCTGCCTCTGCTACCTGTCCACTCCAGCTCATCCAAAACTCTGCTGCTTGCCTTGTGTTTTCTCTTCCGTTTCTCCCACGCTACACCACTGCTCTGCTCTCTGCATTGGCTCCCTATCGTGGCTCGCATCCAATTCAAAACTCTTGTACGGGCCTATTACTGTCTTGACCTTTGTGATGCCTCTTATCTACAGACAGAAGAAGAATTGAGCGCCACAACACATGAAAAACCCCAGGAAATATTAGGTTATTATCATAAGAGTTTTTTTTTTTAAAGAGGTTAATACCCATTTCGCATTTGAAAGGGAACATGCTTTTAAGTTACAAGTTCAAAGTGTTCACTTTGGTTGCAGTCGCTTTATCACTCCTAGTACAGACCACAGTAATTGTGGTTTCGCTGTACTGTCTCACATAATGCAAACCTTATGTTAAACTGTGTTCATGTTATCAAAGTTGTTGCTATTTAAAATACAATTCTTTATGGAGTTCACTCTCTGTCTAAAATCTCACTGACATAAACTTAGCAGAGTAAGCCCCCCCAACAAGCAACACAGAACTTTAGAACTCTGCCAGGGAAAAAATAATGCATGGGACAGTGTGTGTGATACATGAGAATTGCATGCCCCCCTCGGGGTGGGATGCCTGGATAACCCCATCATGTGCATTACATTTTCTTATAACACGGTTTGGAAAAATAACTTCCTCTGATTGGTTAAACAGCATCACGTGACCGTGCGTATATATATATCGTATACCATGGCTTGCATACTAATGAGCCGCTTCACACTAAATAAATCACTACGCACCACTACGTTCTAAATTCCATGACAAACTGCCATTTTATTTGTTATTAGTTACAAAACCACTGCCAAAAATGTGTGGCATCTCACCTCTTTTCTTTAATGTATTTCGGGATGGAACTCCAGGTAACATCACATTTCTGAATGAAGACAGCAGTCCACCTGAAAAATAAAATAAAAAATAAGTGCACCAGCAAGAGCAGACACAGTAGATGAGGAACAGCTAAAAGAAATAGAAGAAAACAAAGATAGAAAAAACACAAACAAAAAAAAACTACAGCATGAGCTGATTAATGTACTTCAAGAAAAAAATATGGACATTCATTTTATAGAAATAAGTCAAAAAAATCTCAACTACGTTACATATCACACACCATCCTATGCAGTATTCTATAGATATTGTACAGCTCTTTTCTGTCCTTCCATTTCTACCTATTTTTTTAAATAAAACAGCATTCAATTCAATTAAATAGCATCACTGTAGCCCGGTTGGAAATTAGTTCTGTTTTTTATATATATATATATATATATACAGTATATAGTTACTAGTTATTATTTGTGTATAGTTTGTATGCACCAGACGCTACACCACAAACAAACTCATAGCCACAGAAGGCTCCTGGTTCAAATCCCACCTCAGCCACTCTCATGGTGTGACCTTGAGCAAGTCACTTAACCTCCTTGTGCTCTGTCTTTCGGGTGAGATGTAATTGTAAGTGACTCTGCAGCTGATGCATAGTTCACACACCCTAGTCTCTGTTAGTCGCCTTGGACAAAGGCGTATGCTAAATAAATAAACAAATAAAAAATAAGCTACAGCAACAAACACAATGGAAAGAAGAAAAGGTAGGCGGGTATGACATTGCTGCAAAGTTAAGCAGTATTTTCTATAAAAAAATTATAAAAAAAGTACATAGAAACCTAAATCCCTACAACACAAGTGACCCCACTATCTTAAAACTCAAAGAAATGGCACCATCTTTACAACACCATTTAAAATAAAAAATAATACAGATTTAGAAAAGTTATGTTGTAGTATTACGTGGACTTTTTGATAACTGCATTGGTGTGCACTTCCTGTGTTTCTCTTTGATCGTAGATACACCACCCCTGCTGCCCTCACCTCCTCAGTCACCACTTTCTACCGGGTGGTAAAGGCGGCGGTACTGGCCTTCTTACACCCTCCTCCTGGACCCCTGCACCTTCTCCCCCAATTATTACCACCTTCCCTTCTTTTGAGTACCAACTTACCTCCTTTACCTCCTCCCACCGCATTACCTTCCTTGTCATCTATCATCCCCCTGGCCCTTCCTCCACATTCTTCGATCATCTTGATGGCCTCCTCTCCCCCTCCTACCCCTCCCTCACCCATTCATTCTCCTAGGAGATTTAAACCTCCACCTACATTGCTCCCCCATTGCTTCTGCCCTTCTCCCCCTCAACAACTCATTTAACCTCTCGCTTCTCCCTTCGCCCCCTACCCACTCCTCTGGTAATAGCCTCAACCTTATCTTCCTCTCCAGCTGTAAGGCAACATCATCCACCATAACTGCCCCCCGACCCCCCTCTGATCATCTCCTCCTTTCCCTCACCCTCTCCCTACCCTCCCCCTCTCCCTCCACTCTGCTACCCTTGCTCCCTGTCCTCCGTCGTAATCTCTGTACTATAGACACCCTGATCTCCCTCTCCTCTTCGCTGCTTCCCTCTATCTCTGACTCCTCTTTCCTTCACCCGGACTTAGCCTCTCCCACCCTATCTAGTGCGCTATCCTCTTCCCTCAACTCCCTAGCCCCCTTATGTCCTTATTCTCCTTCACATAGGCCTCCTCAACCATGGCTCACTCTTTCCCTTAAATCAGATCGACATTCATTGCGCCGGGCTGAGCGACTCTGAAAGTCATCTCCCTCACCTTTGAACCTCCAAACCTATCATTCCCTCCTTTCTAATTTCCTCTCTGCTTTGGAACTAGCCAAACATGACTACTTCCAAACTCTCATCACTGCTTTGGCTCCCCATCCACATCAGCTTTTCTTAACCCTCAATAAACTACTCCGTCCCCCTCCTTCACCCCAATCTTCAGTCCTCCCAACCCTCACTGCTAGTGATTTCTCTCAATATTTCACAAGCAATTTCACTATTCGTCTACAACTCCGGACTCTCCCCCAGACTAGCCCCCATCCCCAGCTCCCCATTCTACCTCCATCTGCTCCTAATGCCCCCTTTACTGACTTTCCCCCCACATCTTATTCTGAACTCTCCTCCATCATTTCCAAGGCCCACCTAACCTCTTCCCCCTGGATCCCGTCCCTGCTTCCCTCATACCGCCTTTACTCCCTCTTATCCTCCCCTATCTAGTCTTCCTCTTTAACTCCTCCCTGTCCACCGGTATCTGCCCTGCCACTTTTAAATCAGCTACCATCATTCCTCTGTTAAAAAAAACAACTCTCGACCCTGCCTGCCCTGCCAAATACCGCCCAATCTCTCTCCTTTCATATTTTTCAAAACTCCTTGAGCGTCTAGTTCACGTACGCCTATCACAATACATATCCGCCAACTCCCTCTACCCCCGATTCCAATCTGGTTTCCGTCCTTCCCATTCCACGGAGACTGCCCTCCTCACAGTCCAGAATCATCTGGCCAACTCCTCCCACGCTGGCTTTTCTTCAATTCTCATTCTCCTTGATCTTTCCTCTGCCTTTGACACAGTCGATTATCCCATCCTCCTCTCCACCCTTTCCATCCTCGGCATTTCTGGAACACCCCTTAGCTGGCTGCACTCATACCTATCCTCCCGCACCTCTGCTGTTGCTTTCAACAGCCTCACCTGTCCCCCCTTCCCTCTGACTGTTGGTGTTCCCCAGGACTCTGTCCTCGGACCCTTGTTATTCTCTCTGTACACCTCACCTCTTGAAACTGTAATCTCTTCATTTAACTTCCCCCACCATTTCTTTCCTGTCAACACCCAGATTTTCTTTTCCTTCCCTTACTTCACCCCTGACCTTTCCACCCGTATAACTGCTTGCCTGACTGCTATCCAATCTTGGATGGCACACCATTACCTCCTCATTAACCCATCAAAAACTGAAATCCTTCTCTTCACCTCCCCTTCTTCTCCCCCTCCCACCCCCACCATTTCATTTCCTCCCCTGTCCCTCATTCCGGTCAACCTCGGCGTCATCTTTGACGCTACCCTTTCCCTTGCTGATCATATCATAGTTCATAGTTCATAGTTCCAAAAAAATCTGGCTCTTTTCATATGCTACAAGTTGAAAAAATGACTATAGAACATAAAAAAATGAAAAGCGTTTGTTGTTTTTTTATGTATTTTTTCTGGATATCTCCTTCCAGTGTGGTACTGAGTAAGACTTTTATCACACCTGATAAAAGTTTTAGTCTTGATGCCCAAAGGGTTACCTTGAATTCAAGCCCTGAACCATGCCTGTGCTGTCTATACTTTGGAAGATATTTTGATTTATTTAAGGGCACAGCCCCCCAGGCGGAAATTGTCTGTGAGGGGCTGGGGTTTTGACAGGTTAAGCTTAGCTGCCCATTTACAGAAAAGTAGTGCTCAGAGAAGTTTGTAGTCCGCTCAGTACAAAAAAAAATAAAAAATAGAGGGAACATTGGATGCGGCTAAGCGATCTGTTCCTTGTTTATGGTTGAGACTAACCTAAAAGGACAGAGAGTGTTTTGTCTTATTCTAATTGTACATTGCTGTGTATTGCCCGGGATTATTTTTTGTGGTCACCAGACCGGGATTATAAATAAAACCTGTTTGGATTGTGAACTTTGTTGTCTGTCTTCTGTTTCATAACCGCGTCACCTCTACACCTGAGCACTGCAAACCTGGAGACCTAAATTCCATCCAAACAGGTTTGTACTGCTGCAAATTACAATACGGGGACCCAAGGTAAAACAACAGAGTGTGTTACCAATACTGGTAGTTTACTGGTATTGGACTACTGAGACTTCAGCAATGAAACTAAACCCACACAAAATAAAACAAAAATGTGAGGAACAATCAAGTATGAGACAAGTTCATTCTAAATGAATTAGTCAAAACAATCAACTGAGAAATCAGCTCTCTAAAGCTGTAAAATGAAAGCCACTGTGACGGAGCATGGGCTCTACACATGGGGATGCACGTGTGTGTAAGAGTTTGGTGACTGGCAGCCATCCTGGTGAAAGGACAGCCTGGAACCAAGATGGGAACCGTTTTCACAGCCACATGGTGATTGTTTCATTGTGCAAACGTGGGAGTGATTGATTGATTGTTTAATTATTTGATTGTGTAAGTGAATGAGAGAAGTGTAGAATGTGGCCAGGTGGTGATTGATTGAATGATCAATTGTCAGTCAACCCCTGACCATATGGTATAAAAGGCAGAACAATGACTGTTTATTGGAGAGTGTGTAGGAGAGTAGTAATGAGTGAAATCCTGTGTGGCGTACGTTTATGTGAGAAGTGAAAGCCTGTGTGGATGCTTACAGTTTGTTCTTGACAGCCCTCGAGTCAGCCTTTTGCTTATTAGGTTATTTTGAATAAAACCGGACTGTTTGTTTGTGAACCAAACGAACCCCTGGATAATGCATTAGACAGGTACAATGAGCCTTTTTGAACTTGACAACGTCACAATACAAATCATGAAAGAGGTTTCATGCAAATGTTCTTTCATGTGGACCAGCCCAGGTACTTTTTCTGTGAGCTTTGCTTTGAACGCATACAAAGTATGTTTATTGCATCCATTTTATTTGTATGTTTAGTCTTAAAAAAAGGCTCTAACTTGCCAATGAAAGGTTGCTACAGAGAAGGGTGATAATCTAGGAAGATATTTGTGAAATTAAAAAAGTAACTAACCACTAACCTGTGTTTTGTTCAGGTGGACTTCTTGTCTTGACTTTGCAGGTTGTGTCACTGGTCACGGTATACCACAACTTCCCTTCCACTGTGTATCTAAATTGATACTCTGTGTCCGGCTGCAAGCCGGATACAGTGAAGGTCTCTGATTTATCGGTGCCAGATTGAATTGCCCATTCTATCTCATTAATGCACTTATACTCCAGCTGGTATTTTAGTTTCTGATCAGCATCACTACTGGGAGGCACCACTTTCAGAGTTATACTGTCATGGGTGACACCACAGACCTCAGGGACGTCAGGTTTTGATGGAGTCTTGAAATAGGTGCTTTCGAATTGTCTATTTTCATACAGGAGAATGCAGGCTCCAGGAAACTCCTGGTCTTCCTTAGAAGCTATGAAGAACTTTGTTTTCTTATTCTCCCTGTTGCGGTCCACTATCTCCTGGAATACATTCAAAGCCATTCTTATCTTCTGGATATTTTCAGTGCATGCCCATAGCTTGCTGTCTTCATATGTGAAGCTTGGAGGGTTTTTGCTCAGTGGGGTTTGAAGGTAGTTCTTCAGATCTAGAAGGTATGGTTCAGGTTGGTAAAGCGAGGTGAAGGTGAAGCAAACAATATTTTCATTCATGTGGTCTAACACCTCTTGTTCAAGCTTGTTTATGGAAGAAACAACTGGTATGTCTTTTAACTGATCAAGGAAAGACCTCACTACTCTGATTTCTCGTTCTTTGCTTTCCAGCCACGCATTTAGAGCTTTTGGTTTAAAAGGGGACTCTTCATGATTGTTTAAAATGTCTATAAGTGGTTTTTCATCTTTCTTACCTCCGCGGATGGAAGGCAGCATGGTGGACAGTTCGCTCTGGAAATTCAGCTTGTACTCTGTGCACCTTTTTTTCAGTTGTTCAATCTTCTCACTGACTTCAGGAAACTTTTGGGCAACAATACCTTTTAAGATGTCATTGCTTCGCATTTCAGCTGCATTTAACTGCTCCACAATGGCGTAGGCAGATGTTACCAAGGAGTCACTTATGTTCCTTTCAAGCCTGGCAGCCCTGGAATCCAGTTTGATTAACGGGTACAGCCAGACCTTCACAGGCACTGCGTTCTCTCCATTGTCCCCGAGCAATTGCGGAAGAGTTGAGTAGGCTTTCACAGCATCTTGGTAATTCGACGGGTTAGATTCGAGATGAAAATCTCCATAAAATGTACATTTGAATTTTTCAACTTCAGCTAATTCTTTTTCTTTAAAGTCAACAGAGCCTTTACCTTTGATTGGAAATGTTGGTATTTGACTTATTGCAAGCTCCATCTCTCCTCGGATATCGCATTGCTTCCCCTCTAAGGATACCTCCTGGTCAAATACGAAATATGCCTGAGCTCCGTACAGCACAGCGGTGACCACGTGGGTAGCAGTGTTGTCTTCAAACACGCTGGGGTGAGACACTTTCCCTTTGGCCAGGTGATTCATGGTCAGATTCTCAAATGTTGTCGTTGTGTAGTACTGCAGAGTGACTCGGGATTGTCTTGCTGATTTCCTTGTGTCGTTGTAGTAGTTTGCAGCTCCACCCACTTTAACCAAACCTACCAGGAGACTTGCCTTCAGGGAACCTTCCACTTTCAAAGCAGAAGTCTTGTCTTCAATGGAGTCTGAGGTAGTGATGCTGAACTCGGTTTTAGACTGTTTTTTTTTACTTATGCTGCCTTGTAGTTCTTCTAGGTTCCACAATGTAATTCCTGGAATCAAGATAAACAACTTATTTATTGTTATTTGTTATACATTTCTAGACTAACCAAGTGCCTTTACCAATAAAATAAAGCTTCGGTAAATCATAAGATTAACTGGTAAATGTCCGAAAAACAATCTATTTCTTCATAATTCCAGATATTTACCACCTTACTTGGTAAATGTTGACAGTTTCCGGTAAAACGTAAGATTTACCAGATTTTGACTTTTACTGTAACATGCAAACTCTTCAAATGCAGAGTGGCTGATTAACCTGCGGGGGCTCCCTATTGAATCTCTCCTGTTCCTGCGCCTCACACTGGTGCGCTGTCTCACTCGTGTGGACTGAATAAGTGTAAGCAAGGGTCAGCGGTTACCTGGAATGAGGCGATCCTTCCGGCAGTCATACAGCATTCCCAGCTGGAAGGGTCGTCCGAGAGCTGCCATCTCCAGCATCTCATCCCCTCCATTGGCCATGCTTAGGCTGAAGAAGAGGCCCTACAAAACAAGTGTGACACATCTGAACAGTAGCTTCTATCTTCAAGTGTAGTGCAGTGTTGAGAAAGTGAAATTACATTACAGGTCTGGAGCTTTCAAAATTGTAAATGGACAGAATGGAAATCAATGTGCATTTTATTATCATATATACTTAGGTATAAGTAGGCATTTTAATGTTAAACACCAATTTTTGTACTTTAATAACTTTGACCCTGTTCAGTGGATTTGCTCACAATATTGCATGTGTGTTCTCATGGGTTCCATCTCTTGACATGGCCAATTTCGTTCCACTCGTATGTGCGGATTCCGAGATCCGGATAGTGAAAAAAAACCTGTTTTCTTTTGCTGTTTTTTTTTGTGTCACTCTCCAACGCCTTGTAATTTTGGTCTGAAGTTTTCACAGTACAGAAGAGCAGTACAGCTTTTCCTCGCAATTCAGAGTGAACAAAAAAAATATTTTTATACGGTTTTTATTGGTATTTAATCATAATGTTGATTAGAACAAAAGAACATAAGAACATAAGAAAGTTTCCAAACGAGAGGAGGCCATTCGGCCCATCTTGCCCGTTTGGTTGTTAGTAGCTTATTGATCCCAGAATCTCATCAAGCAGCTTCTTGAAGGATCCCAGGGTGTCAGCTTCAACAACATTACTGGGGAGTTGGTTCCAGACCCTCACAATTCTCTGTGTAAAAAAGTGCCTCCTATTTTCTGTTCTGAATGCCCCTTTATCAGCAGAGTGGAGTAGTGGTTAGGGCTCTGGACTCTTGACCGGAGGGTCATGGGTTCACTCCCCGGTGGGGACACTGCTGCTGTACCCTTGAGCAAGGTACTTTACCTAGATTGCTCCACTGTATAACTGTATAAATGGGTAATTGTATGTAAAAATAATGTGATATCTTGTAAGTCGCCCTGGATAAGGGCGTCTGCTAAGAAATAAATTATTTATTATTATTTATTATTTATCTAATCTCCATTTGTGACCCCTGGTCCTTGTTTCTTTTTTCAGGTCAAAAAAGTCCCCTGGGTCGACATTGTCTATACTTTTGAGGATTTTGAATGTTTGAATCAGATCACCGCGTAGTCTTCTTTGTTCAAGACTGTATATATTCAATTCTTTTAGCCTGTCTGCATACGACATGCCTTTTAAACCCAGGATAATTCTGGTTGCTCTTCTTTGTACTCTTTCTAGAGCAGCAATATCCTTTTTGTAACGAGGTGATCAGAACTGAACACAATATTCTAGGTGAGGTCTTACTAATGCATTGTAGAGTTTTAACATTACTTCCCTTGATTTAAATTCAACCCTTCTCACAATATATCCGAGCATCTTGTTGGCCTTTTTTTATAGCTTCCCCACATTGTCAAGATGAAGACATTTCTGAGTCAACATAAACTCCTAGGTCTTTTTCATAGTTCCGTTCTTCAATTTCAGTATCTCCCATATGATATTTATAATGCACATTTGTATTGCCTGCATGAAATACTTTACACTTTTCTCTATTAAATGTCATTTGCCATGTGTCTGCCCAGTTCTGAATGCTGTCGAGATAATTTTGAATGACCTTTGCTGCTGCAACAGTGTTTGCCACTCCTCCTATTTTTGTGTCATCTGCAAATTTAACGAGTTTGCTTACTATACCAGAATCTAAATCATTAATGTAGATTAGGAATAGCAGTGGACCTTATACTGATCCCTGTGGTACACCACTGGTTACCTCGCTGCATTTTGAGGTTTCTCCTCTAATCAGTACTTTCTGTTTTCTACATGTTAACCACTCCCTAATCCATGTGCATGTATTTCCTTGAATCCCTACTGCGTTCAGTTTGAGAATTCATCTTTTATGCGGGACTTTGTCAAAAGCTTTCTGGAAATCTAAATAAACCATGTTGTATGCTTTGCAATGATCCATTTTCAATGTTGCAACCTCAAAAAAGTCAAGTAGGTTAGTTAGTTTCTTAAAACCATGCTGACTGTCTCCCAGGATATTGTTACCATATAGATAATTTTCCATTTTGGATCTTATTATAGTTTCCATAAGTTTACATATAAAAGAAGTCAGGCTTATTGGTCTGTAGTTACCTGGTTTGGTTTTGTCTCCTGAGACTGTTATATTTTGACTATGTTCCTGATAGACTGGATTTAAGTGAGAATGCTTGGATACATAGTTGCCTGCTTAAGAAGTTTGCTATGAGCCTTCTATCCAATATGTTTTAGTTAATTGTAAACCACATCTATACATGTAACGAAGCCAACCAAATAAGGAAGATGTCTTTTGATGTTAAAAGGGACATATATATATTTGTCTCACACAGGATCGCCGCGCTATATTAATTGAAATATACGTGTTCATGGAACTGTGTATATAATCAAACATTAAATGACAAATAGATGCAAAACCTATTTGTTTAAATAGTTTATAATAATATATATGTTAAGTTTAATACATGAATAAATAATACAGATGTACTGTATGTGACAGATTGTATTTCCTAATGTCGACTTGAGGCCTGAAAGAAGGCTAAATATATGTTTGAATAAACATTAGAATGTCATTTTTCTAACAATCCTTTTGATTCTCACTTTTCTTGTTTCCTTAGACATGCTGCAGTCAAATGTGGAATTGCAGTCCTGGGCAAAATGCTGCAGCAGCAGAAGATACCAGATTTAAAATAAATACAGAAATACATGCTTTAAAACAAGTACACCCCCAGATTAAGTAGAAATCCTATAAAATTTATTTCATATAAACAACTTTTGATTGATCGTATTGCATGACAAGAATTCAGTCTAATTCATATATGGGATTATATTAGAGAAGGGAGGTCAATTTGAGTTTTTTTTCCAATTTAAAATGCGTTTAATACTTTAATTGCCTTGTGAAGATGAACTAGTCTTCTGTGAAGATTAAGTTGCTAGGACATTTAAAAAAACACACAAGGTTGTAAAGTGAAGTGAAATGCAACTGTCTAGAAATCATGGGCCATATTGATTGATTAGGCATGTTGATCTGTTAAATAATTTAACTGCGCTTCAGTCCTGTGGTTATTTTTAATCCTTTATTCATATAGCATGTATATCTGTCTGCACGCCCTGAAGTCTGTTCTACATTTTAGATGTGGATAACCAAAATACAAGTCCAGACTATTTTTGTTTTAAAAAATACATTTATTTGTGAGCATTATTTGTGCCACGGTGTATTGTCTGTAGCCAGATTCATGTTCCCCAAACTAAAATTAATTAAAAACAATCATGGTGTTTGTACCACAGACAGTGTGAAGGAGAACGTCAGGATCAGTCAGATAGGCAGCACACTGAAGCAAGCCTGTGTGAAGCAGAAAGCAGCCAGGGCCAGTGAGGAGCCTCACAATGTATTTACACATTCTTAACTGGAATACACATTTATTCTGCTAATAACAATCACATGGTTAGGTACAGATTATATACATGTGCAGATAATACAGGTGTTTGGAGAAATCAGATGAGCATAATTTTGAGACTGGTGTATTTTTAAACATGTTAACCCTAATGCATTAAGCACATTCAAAAGATGTCATGGAAAAATATTTTGCATGAAAGTACTTCACACTACAGCAGTTTCCCAGCATGTGCCATCCCATAAAACAAGGGGTTAACGTCCAGCATTGTAAATAAGAGCTGTGGGAGTGAGTGCCAAACCTGTTGCTTCTTCCATGGCTGCTTCCTTGCTGTTTGCAGTCATGTGCACAATCTGTTCCCTTATGATAAGCTAGGCAATATGGCTTTTATGTACAGTTCTAGATTGTGTATTGAAAACCTGTTTTTTGAAGTTTTCAATGGTGTCTCACTGCCCCTTTTAAAAAGCTGTCCCCCCTTCCCCCTTCCCTGGCACTTACCTACAGACTGACATACTGCAGGGTTATTGAAGGAGCGGTACAGGTACAGCACAATACTGCAGGGTTATTGAAGGAAAGGTGCAGCACAATACTGCAGGGTTATTGAAGGAAAGGTATAGGTACAGCACAATACTGCAGGGTTATTGAAGGAGTGGTACAGCACAATACTGCAGGGTTATTGAAGGAAAGGTACAGGTACAGCACAATACTGCAGGGTTATTGAAGGAGAGGTACAGCACAATACTGCAGGGTTATTGAAGGAGAGGTACAGCACAATACTGCAGGGTTATTGAAGGAGAGGTACAGCAAAATGCTGTATTCGGGCAGTGACTCCTTTGTTCATCTTTTCTCGGATCACCCATCTATTAGAAACCCGGCAGTCGTTCTCATGGTGAGACTTGACTATTAAAACCTGCAGTTTTATAGATAACCAAATGTTTTTCTAATAATACAATATATTCAATGTTTACTTCTTGCTTTTTTTTGGTTGAATTAATTTTAACAGCAAGTAATACATATTTAAAAAACAGTGACAATCTTATTTGTGTGATATCATTGTTTTGAAATGCTTTGTATAATAGAGACTGGGTAAAGGAAAGACAGCGCTTTGTATGATATTAATATAATTTAATAATCTGACCAGTGTCGTTTTATTTAATTAAGCTTTGCAAAAAAAGAAGACTTGAAAGAAAAGTAGTTCCTACAGAGATTGTTTTAAAACGAAAATCCGATTTTTAAGAACTCAATTCTTCTAAGAGAAACTTTCATGAAACAATGCTGTGTTATTCAGGCGTACAAATCTCTCTAAACTACCCCACACATGCATATTCTACTTCTACTTATCTTTAAGACATCTATTTTTCAGGCAATGAATATTTGCTTACCCGCTTCTTGGAGGTGTAATTAATTCAGAGCAGGTAGGTGATGTCAAGTAGGTGAGGGTTTTTCGATCCTCGATTCTGGATTCAAGCTGCAAGGTTGGATCTGACAACCCAAGAGCTCAGGTCGAGATTGAAGATTGAGGACCATTTGGTATAGTTTCACTGGTTTTTATGCCCAATTTTCCAGCTGCCTGCTCATCCTGCTTGACGTCACCACAACCCCCCTGCTTATGTGGTTACAATGTGTTTCGAGAACTAGCAAGCTCGCGAAATGTTTAATAAAAATGATGCTACAAAATACTTATAATAGGTTTAAGCTAAAATGCACATACTGCACTGAGTAAATATAATTATAATGCATTAACTTTGTTATGTATGAATTATATGCTTATTCAACATTTCAGCTATAATAATACTAATACATTTCAGCAAGCTAGCATCCTAGTTAAACATCCTGTCCAGATCCTGTCTTAACACCTCTACTAAAAATATACTCGAGGATATTTCTTGTAGACCAGTTTTTAACTGGTGATGTCGCAAGACCAAGCAACACCTTGGTTTTTGGCTGATGAAAAATGCAGTGTCTAGATGACTATCACTAGGCACAAACTTATTTTCAGAAAAGATGGTTAATTTGGAAAGTACCAGTTATTTTTAATTCTAGAAAGTTCAGTGGCTGTACTTGAAGAAAAAACTTTGGCTGCAGGCAAGCAAGATCTTTTCATCGGGTCAAGTGGGACTCCATCTTTTTCTGTCTCCTCTTGCTTCAGATCCCTTCTTCTCCACGGCAAACAGCAGAACTTCTCCCAGGCATCCAGTATCTTATGTCACAGGTATGGCAAGCTCTCCCTGATTGGCTCCTGTAATGTACTGCAACTCCTTCAGTATGCTCCTGTGGCAAAGTGCCCCCCCTGTGTATGTTATATGTTACGTGTTGTGTGTAAATGTTGGTGTATAGGCATTGGTACACGGGATATAAGCGGGTCTGTGTTTCACGTGTGTGTAAATTGTATATTTATATTAGGCATGGGATGGCACATCACATCACGTGCAAGTAAAAAGTAATAATATGTGAGCACGGGGATTTGCACTTTAATTAATTCACGTGCAGTTGTACCGAGATTCCAATTGAATGATTGACTAGCAATCGCGTCTCGGTACAACTGCATAAAAGCTGCATGTTTTCACTCACTGGTGGTTGGGTGTTCGGTGAGTGGAGAACGGGATAGGAGACGGAGGTAATATTTGTAATAGTGATAGTAATAGTAGTTAAATCTGCTCACCGTGTTTGTCTGTGTCGTCCGTTTTTGTTTGTCTTTTTTGTTTTGGCTCGAGTGCCGTGTCCTGTGTTTTTGTTACAAACCTTTTATTTTCTGTTCTGTTTATTCGCTCAGCTTCACCAAACCACACCTCTCTGTCTGTTTATTTCCTGCTTCTGGTCTGACGCCACCCACTCCGGCTGTCTTTGTGACAGCTCCCTACACTGCAGGCATTCTATAGTTCCAACGGCTTCCCATTCTACATGATGTTTGCACTTGAGACAGGTCATCCTCACTATTTCTCTCCAATTGAAGTTATGTACCGGCTCTCCTGGGCTAGTCTTGGTATAAGCACGATACCGCTTGGGGATACAAGCTGTGCAAGTTCCCTTCTTAACTGAGCCCTGACTTTTCTGCACTCGTCACAATTACAATCTGTGTGTCTCGGAGGGGATCACATCTTCCTGGAATGTATTACTTTTAGCCCAACCCTATCTGAATCTCCTGCAGGACAGTTATAAAAGGTCCCGTGCTTGTCCATCTCAATTTATTCACACAAATATACCAGTCTGGACACACCATGAGCCATTTTAATGCTTCTAACATAATTTGACCTACTTCCATGTCTTCAAATTTCCACACTGCAAAGCACTGTAGTGACAGTCAGTAGGTATTTTCAGCAACAAATTAGACAGGGAGCTGCCTGAACACCAGTATTTGCTTTGTATATTTTCCACATCATCCCAGGCTTAAGGCTTTTAACCAGCTCCATGACAATCCCCCCTCTGGTGGTCAGTGTAGGATCTCTGGGTTCTCTTCCATACTGGCGTGCCCTTGTGCTTTCATATAAGCCCGACCCTCTTTTTGTTTAACTTCCAACTGCTACTGCTAGTGTTTTATTTATTCATTTATTTATTTATTTCCTCCTCCAACTTAAGCTTATCATCTCTTTCTACTCCCCCCCCACCCCCATTCTTCTAAGTGTCTCTAAGTCAATTTCTTCCTGAGATCCTATAATGTTAGTTTCATTCCCCATCAGGGATCCATTCACATGTTCGTACTATTTGTTCTATTGCGGGTTCTGATTCACTGTTTTCCATTTTGGGAGAGAGAGGAGAGTAAAGGTTTGCCTCTTCGGGCAGACTAAACTTTGTCATGCTCGGACCTAAATCTTGTATCCAAAGGATTTTCAGCCCTTTCCTTATTTCCGGCTCAGCATGTTCAATTCTCCTAGACCCATCAGGTTGTTTTATTGTCTTAATTATCTCTCCCTCTTTTTCTATTTGTGGTTCACTGCGTATGATCCAAACTCGTGAATCGGATCCGCTTTCTAGCCAAACATTTTCCCCTACTAAATTCTGTGTAGTACCTAAATAGAGGTTTTTAATACCTTAGGCCATAATGTTGTATTGCATGTCCCGGAGTCTAATATAATAATTTCACCAGTAAGAATCTGGAGGATTGCCAAGTAGTTTCGTACTAACTCTGGATATTCTCCTGTTATGGGTTTCGTAGATGTTTTACTACATATTATTGTATTATTAGCCTGCCTGCAGCTCTTGGTAAATATCACTCCTTCAGGGCCTGAACCAACCAAATCAAAATGTGGTTGTCTATTTATGAACCGGTAGTTTTCACCCTCTCTTTCTAACCTTCATATGTTTAAGAGGGAGTAGGCATGCTCACATTTTTGCTGTATAGCAGGCATAGTGACAAGTATTGAAAGCTCATAACCGTCAGCCATGGTATAATTCGGGTAATTACTACATTGGAGATCCCCATCGCCACCTTTTGATGCTTCGGAGGTGTTAATACGAAATGTATTTCATTGTACAGGTTAGGAAAATATCCTTGTGGATCTCTGCCTTGTCCCATTTAAATCCCTTCATAAAATGCACTCATTCTCTCATTTAATTCTGTGTCATAAGACTGGGATTCTAAATGACCTGTGTTCCAAGTGTCAGTCCAGGGTATTTTACTTTACCTTTAATTGAGCAGATAGTGTGACATTTTGTAACTTAGTGTCATGGATGGCTTGTGTGGTGATGTCAGACCCGGAAGAGACAGGACACAGTTTAGTGAGTGAAGCGCTGATGCATGATTTATTTAAAAATGAACAAATAAAAGGTTTGAACAAACTAAAACACTTTTACAAAATGGCATGGTGGCCAAAACAGAATAGCACAAATAGCAATAGTAATTATTTTTAGTCCCCCCCCCCCCCATCTCTCATTCTCTCCTCACCGAATTCAATTGCTAATTAATCATTCACTTGAATCCCGGCACGTGAACTAATTTTTGCAATCCCTGTGCCCACGTACTAATAGACATTTTATCTGCACGTGAAGTGATTGTACAATCCCCGTACCTAAATACACATATACATTTTAAATCACTCGTGCTACACAGCCCACATTATACCCCATATGCCAATATATACACACCAACAACAGTACATGTTATAAAACATAAAACACAAAATAAGCACAGAGGAGGGGCACCCTGCCACCCTTAGTGATGGAGGAGGAAAAGGACCCCCTAGCCTCAGAATTAACATTCTATATATCTCCCACTGACCCTTGTCAGTTTTATCAGGTGGGATTAACGACTCCTCATGTCGAAAAGTAACTAGTTCACTGTTTTTAGTGAAATTATTTAGCTCTTTCGTTTCTGTAGTTATTATATTTGTGTGGGGAGAGGGTGAAGCGTGGGTGGTTGGAGCCATTTCTGCAGTACTGAAAGCCCTTTTGTGGTATCCTGTTTCAGTAATGTTAGGTTCCTGTTCTCCTTGTAGTGTAGTGTTTGTACTGCTTGTACTAGTGATGTTGGAGTCATTTTGGGGAAGGTTCTGTAAAGGGTTTTCAATATGGGGCTCTTTGAGTGTCTCTGTGATGGGTTCTTTTATTGCTGACAGGATCCCACAGGTTAAATCTATGCAACCTTCTTTGGTCCAATTCTTGGAGTTATACTCAAGCGTGTTTTTGTCTCAGGCACTGCTTAAGGACAGTCATATAGGTGGCTATAGTTGGTGCAGGTATAGATGGTAGAGATGTGTTGTAGAATTACAGGACCCAGCTGAGGGCCGGCAGATTCCTGGCACACTCGATATAAGCCTGTCTTATTTTGTCCAATCCAACAGTTTTTATAATTGTCACAGTTTTTTACCTGGGTTATTTTACTCCTCTAGGCCTTTCAGTATATTATCTCTAGTTTTGTTTGATTTTTTTAGTGACACTAGCATTTGTGGTTCATTTAATTTTACCTGATTTAGTCTTTCAAACGGACACGGTAAAATCTCATCTAAATAATCTTTGTGCATAGCCATTCTATTTCATTTAGTCTCTAGGTATCGGTACTTCTGCAGAGAGTGCCTGCACTTGATCACTTTTAGCAACTGTGAGTAATGTGTGCTTGTGAGTATTGTGTGAGTATTGTGTACTTCACCTATAGTTTGCTGTATGCAAATTATTGCAGTAACTAAACTTAATGTGGTGCAAAGTACTAAAGGTACCTTTATGCAGTTCAACCACCACACTTGGCTAACAATTGGCCTCTCCTCTTTAGCTGTGAAGCAGAAACAGTTTTATCAGCAATGTAAATCAAATCCCATTTTCAGCTGCCTGCTCACCGCACTTGAAAACTAGCAAGCTCACTAAGTGTTTAATAAAACATGTTGGAAAATACTTAACAGGTTTAAGTAAAAATGCACATACTGTACTGCACCATATAAAAATAATGATCATGCATTAGCTTGGTTATATATGAATGATAGGCTCATTCAGCATTTCAACTAGAATAATCATTAATTTCAGCAAGGTTGCATCCTAGTTAAACATTCTGATCGTATCCCTTCGTAACACCTTCAGCAAAGATATATTCTGTGGTATTCCTTCAGAAACACATCACCAGCCACAACGGTCAGCTTTAGCTAGTGATGTCGCAAGACCAAGCAACACCTTGGTTTTTGGCTGATGAAAAATGTATAGTTTAGATGACTATCACTAGGCACAAACTTATTTTCAGAAAAGATGGTTCGTTTGGAAAGTACCAGGAGCTTGAGGTGTTATTTTGAATGTGTTATTTTCAAAGACTGCTAGTTCAAAAATACAGGACAAAAAGTTCAGTGTGTGTGCAAGTTCATACAACACTATTATTTTGAAAGCAAACAGACTCAGTTCTTCTTCTGTTAAGGTAACAGTCCTGCTTCAGGTGCCCTCTTCTCCATGCCAGCGAGCAGGACTTGTTCCTGTAATACACCAAAACCTCCTCCTGTGTTCTCCCCATACTTTATGCACCACTAAATTAGACAAGAATCCTGCCTGTGCTTATTAAGCATATTTTCCACATCAGGCCAGGCTCAAGGAGCTTAACTAGCCTTGTGACAAAGTGCTTGGGATTCGACAGCCCTACACTGTATCACTGCACTAAAGGGTTTTCTCTTAGAGCTTATGAATAATGTCACGGATGTCAAATCTCCATGGTATTGTGACACAGCAGGACCAGAACTCTGGTTAATTCTTTTTTCTTCTCTATTTTCAGTTTTTATCCTGATGAAACGTTACTTTGTTTCCTCTCCCCACTGACTTCCTTCCATTCTGTTCTGAGGTATAGTTAAGGTTTAATGTTAAATGCCTATGGGTAAATTACATTCAAACACAGTTATAGGTGTAAAAAGTTGTCAGGATGTTAACAATGAACACGTGGGGACGTGGAACGCTAGATTTTTTGGAACCCCGGTACTTACTCTTTAAATAAAGGTTACATTGTCACTCATTCGGTGTTGACTTTGCTGAGTCCATCTATGTTGTAGTTTTCGTTTACTTTTATTACACAGTTCAGTCAACTTGCTATTGATTGCTGAGCCAGTAACAGCCTGTGGGGTGTTAGGCCACTTCTGTAAAACTGCTCCTTAAAAAGGAAACCTATCACAATTAAAACCCTAACAAAAATATACCAATTGTTACATAAACACTTAGTATAGATTATAAAATAGGCAACTTTGTAAAGAAAAAAAAAATTTGTGTCAATAATATTAGGGATGGGCACCAACATTTATATTTTGATAGGATATCGATAATTTCCATATCGCGATATTGTGAGATTAAAAAATAAAAATAAAAATCGCGGTACACTGGCAGACATATAGTTTGTACTGCTACAATACAAACGCAGTATAATCACGTTGATTTTATATAAAGATACAACAAACCCTATACCTACCAATCATTGTCAGTCTCGCAGGTAAACGCCACACACTAAAGTATTATTTAACCATTTTATTCCATGGATTGGAGTTTAGGTACAAACGCTACTTGCATCTGCGTTACGCACCATTGGCCATCCGGTTTGTATTATTTTGAGATATGCACACACGTCAGTGGTTCATTACTTACCTTATTATTAATCTATTTTTAAAGTGTTTACTTTCAGTATTATAAATGAGATGTGCTTTTAAAACATCAAACATCTCAAAATAATGCAACATTTGCCATGACACTGTAATTAATACTTTTAGAGGTGTCGTGAGTCAGCGTTCATACACAGCAGCGGAAGATTCGATTACTTCCATATTGCTTAGAAAAAAACAAGCCCGAAGCCTACTCATCACCCATTGGCCCATCAGTATCCCCTCGCATTCACACACACTGACAGACAGGCAGGCTGCTCAAGGATAGAAGGAGAGCGATTGGCTGGCGAAACAGATTGGTTATATATGAATGATAGGCTCATTCAGCATTTCAACTAGAATAATCATTAATTTCAGCAAGCTTGCATCCTAGTTAAACATTCTGATTGTATCCCTTCATAACACCTTCAGCAAAGATATATTCTGTGGTATTCCTTCAGAAACACATCACCAGCCACAACGTTCAGCTTTAGCAAGTGATGTCGCAAGACCAAGCAACACCTTGGTTTATGGCTGATGAAAAATGCATAGTGTAGATGACTATCACTAGGCACAAACTTATTTTCAGAAAAGATGGTTTGTTTGGAAAGTACCAGGAGCTTGAGGTGTTATTTTGAATGTGTTATTTTCAAAGACTGCTAGCTGAAAAATATAGGGCAAAAAGTTCAGTGTGTGTGCAAGTTCATACAACACTATTATTTTGAAAGCAAGCAGGCGCAGTTCTTCTTCTGTTAAGGTAACAGTCCTGCTTCAGGTGCTCTCTTCTCCATGCCAGTGAGCAGGACTTGTTCCTGTAATACACCAATACCTCCTCTGTGTTCTCCCCATACTTTATGCACCACTAAATTAGACAAGAATCCTGCCTGTGCTTATTAAGCATATTTTCCACATCAGGCCAGGCTCAAGGAGCTTAACTAGCCTTGTGACAAAGTGCTTGGGATTCGACAGCCCTACACTGTATCACTGCACTAAAGGGTTTTCTCTTAGAGCTTATGAATAATGTCACGGATGTCAAATCTCCATGGTATTGTGACGCCGCCACCTGGGAGCTCCAGGGTGCTGTGAAAACTGCTGTTATATTTAGCTCATTTTCCACAATGGATTTCTTCTTGCCAACTCTCTCATAACATACTCCCAACGCAACTCTCCTCAATTGGCGCGCAGCACTCCTTTTGATGGGCGCTGACTCCACCCACTCATCACCCATTGGCCCATCAGTATCCCCTCGCATTCACACACACTGACAGACAGGCAGGCTGCTCAAGGATAGAAGGAGAGCGATTAGCTGGAGAAACAGATTCACACTCACTCTCACACATAGCAAGCGCACAACACAGGACACATTATGGGTACAGTACAAAGTCCCAACCCCTTCCCCAGTCCATAACACAGTCCATTGGAGGTAAATAGTTTGTTGCAGTTGCCATGCTGCTACACCATTGATATCGAAATACTTGCATGATATTGATATATAATTTTCATATAGTTGCCCACCAGTATAATAACCACAACAAAAGTCATTTTAAAACAAACAGTTCAGAATATATATTTATTTTTTATTTTTTAAATACCCTTTATTTCTTTAATACATAATATACAAAACGTGTCAAACATAGGACATACTTACAGTGGCTCTCAAAAGTATTCACCCCCCTTGGACTTTTCCACAAAAGGGGGTTTCTGTTTTGTATTTGTAATTGATTTAGAACAATTTGTAGATTTTATTTTTCACTTTGACATTATGGACTTTTTTGTGTTAATCAGTGGCAAAAACTCATAATTAAATCCATTTTGATTCCATGTTGTAACACAATAAAATGTGGAAAAGTCCAAGGGGGGTGAATACTTTTGAGAGCCACTGTAATGTTTTCTTGTTTATTATATACAAAATATGTTCAAGATTTAAGCATCTTTTGGGTTTTTTTCTTATAAAAACGTCTGTACATTCTATATAAATGCAGAATGCTGTGTAAATAACAGACCTGTCAATTTTATTTTCATTGTTAACATCCTGACGTTTTACACTTGGAACTTTAAAAGTGTGTTTCAAAGCTCTTTTGAAAACGTGTAAGGGTTATTGCCCGTATTGTCAAACAGGTAACACAGAAATAACGATCCATGATACAGAACACAAAGCTAGAGCAGTTGTTAGGTTTTTATTATTATTATTATTATTATTTTAAATAGCTCTTATTATAGTGATTTAGAGGACAACCCCCAGTGCACTAAAGCAGACATTATGGCAGAACCGCCCTTGACTAAGACTTCAATTCAAATACATTAAATACAGATCATTTATTTAATGCATTTGAATTATTAAATATGTTGTTGCTCTATCAAATTAATTAGAACTGTTTACCTGGCATAGGAATATATTTAAAAAAACTAATTTAGTTTTTGGGATAAAATACTGAAAAAACTCAGAACATGTAATTAATTTTATCTACTAAAAATAATGTGTTTATTAAATTGATTGGAACTATTATATTTATTGGAACTATTTTTCCTAGCTTAGTAATATATTTAGGAAAAAATAAACCTATATTCATTTTTAAATAAGAACATAAGAAAGTTTACAAAAGAGAGGAGGCCATTCAGCCCATCTTGCTTGTTTGGTTGTTAGTAGCTTATTGATCCCAGAATCTCATCAAGCAGCTTCTTGAAGGATCCCATGGTGTCAGCTTCAACAACATTACTGGGGAGTTGGTTCCAGACCCTCACAATCCTCTGTGTAAAAAGTGCCTCATATTTTCTGTTCTGAATGCCCCTTTATGTAATCTCCATTTGTGACCACTGTGTCTATCTTTATTTTTAAGAACTAACAATTAATTTTATAAGCACAATAAGACACTCCAGGGTGTTGGTTATGCTGGAATAACCTCACTTCCAGGGGCTAAAGCCATTTGGCCTACTGCCTCGTGTCTTACTATGCTCCTGGGCATGCGATTATTCTAGCACAACTAACACTCTGTCGTGTCTTATTGCTTACATAATTATCAGGTGTTTGTTTTCAATCATTAGCAACGAATGGGTTTCATACAAAAGTTTAGCGAATCCATCTTATTAATATTCCAATGCGCACAGGCAAGTGTCTCGTCATTTTTCATGGCTGGCTATGACCCTGTATATATATATATATATTGATTGATTGACACATCGGATTCGTTGAAGTCTACTGAAAAAAATACATTTTTTATTTTTTTAAATGTGTTTTTATATCATTGGTTGTAGCCGGAGTGTATTGTATATATGAACTCTCTCTCTCATTTTGTTTTTAACTTTGTACAGCGCTCTGGGATGCCATGGCGAGATGGGAGAGCACTATATAAAACTAAACGTGTATTGTATTGTGCCTGTAAGTGCGCAGTCGCAGTCTTAAAGGTACAAGATCGTTTAAGACAATCAAATCTGCAGCAGCTTTACACAATACAAAATACCCAATGTACAAAGTAAAATGTGTCAAACATCATAACAGTGTAAAAAGCAGGCTTGTAAATATACCAGTCATAATATTAGAATGTACAAAAGAGGCACGGGCCATCAATGCAAGTTACACAGCAATATAATACTATGGTTAACATATATACAGTAAAATGCGGTACAGCACTGCACAGTCTGCTAGCCATTGCACGCAGGTGCATTACATGGAGTCTGTACTGATAATAGGTTTACATCACTGTAGTAAATAACCACTAGAGGGCAGTGTTACATTGTAATATATAACAGTGTGCTGGTGTAATAATGCCATGGTGCTTAATGCAGCATTCAAATTGCGTTTGGTACCTAAACCAAGGGAATAAAATGGTTAAATAATACTTTAGTGTGTGTGTCAGTATGAAAGAGCACACAGACAGGAAGTTGCAGTAAAATGTCGACACTTATTATTTTATGCCTTGAGCACACAGCGATATGGCACTTATAAAAGAAAACCTGCCCACTTGGGCCCTGTCTACTTTCTTGCAGGCTCTATGCTTGGCCTTGCATGAGCTACTCTCAATGCAAGTAAAAACACAAACTTAACAAGCTATTTTACTTCAGTCCAGGTTTTCCCGGTCACCACCAGTTCACTGAAGTCACCCTTCTGAGATCTCCAGGCACAGGTCCACTCAGGGCAAGTATCCTATTCACAAGTAATTTCGTAATCCACAAGTGTTTGTTTGGTAACACTAGTTTTGCTCCTTTCAGGTGTACTGGTAAGTAGATCCAGGGTTTGGATCTATTTCAAGAGAAGTTGGCGCCCCTCTGGTCCGAACAGGAACAACAGGGAAGTTGAGATTCAATTACTGTTACACAGCCTTGAGTAAAATTGTCCTTGGCAGGTGTTTTGGAGACCCCTGCTGGTGAAGAGCTGGAGACGCAACCAGCCCTGCTTGCAGCGTACTGGCTGACTTGTAATATCTCGACTTACTAAAACCTACAACAGTCCTTGTCGGGCGATCATTTACTATTCTTTTGTTCCCTTTTTAAAACACAGTCCATTGGGGTCTGGTATATTTTGTTCCAAACCAACAAGCAGTTAAATTTATAATTAAATAATTTACACAACAAGAATGTGTAACACTAGAAATCAGCGTACATATGGTCATAAAAATACTTAAGTCCTTGGTTTAAACCGTGCAGCATTTAAAACAGTGCATACTTAAATAAACACTGTGAGCGTGCTTGATGTGGTACAATGTACACAGCCATGTGTAAAACATTCAGGTACAGAATGGGCTTTATAAAACCTTGTCACACAGAGCTCAGTTTAAAAGTCCACTCTCAATTAATTCATATTGAATACAGTGTTTTGTTACTGACAGGGAACTGCTGGCGCGTCCTTTCTCGGCCGTATACCTCGGGTTCACAATGGAGATAAACCCAATTGTATTCCTTCGGTAAACAGTAACTCGGCACTACTCGCTCTCGTTAAAGTATTTCCACACAGGAACCTTGGAATGTAAAAAGTAAATCCGCCTCCCTCGCACCCACAGCTGGACTCAGGTGTTTTCTTTCTGCCGGGCTGTAGACTCTGTCTCGCTCCTTTGGGTTTGGTACTCGCGCTGCAACACCACCGGTTGCTTGTAGAACACGTCCCCCCTTCTACGTTCATGCTGGACCAACGCCTTCACTCAACACACGTCTCTTTATGCAGGCTGGGTTAACACCGTCACTGCATGTCTCTCCTCTCTCGTGTTATTGCTACGCTTCCTTTTTCCATAACCCAGGGTGTTCATGGGACTATTTTACACGCTGTTTACAATGACAAATGCACTTCAGGTTGGCTGCAAAGAGAAGATATTACCCTTCTCACTTTCTGATACTTTCTCTTTGCCTTAAAGCCTGAACATTTGTCACAGTGTTTTGTATCTTAACCAGGGATCCTAGGAATCTGTTTGCTGCAGAAAAAACATACATTTTCTATACTGCCTGAGAATGTTTAGTTTTACACTTGGGGCCGGGCAAAAGACAAGACATTTTTGTTTGTTTGATAACTAAATTAATACACTTATAATATATAATCATCAACACAGGAAATCTGGCTTTGAATTTACTTACTCAAGGTTGAACAAGGCGTACTATGTATACATCAATGCTGGAATGTAGCTGCAGTTCACTTCAGTATCCAGTGCATTTAACACTGAACAATCGGTTTAAAGATGCCCACAACGATAAACATCACCCAAAAGAACATAAGAAAGTTTACAAACGAGAGGAGGCCATTCAGCCCATCTTGCTCGTTTGGTTGTTAGTAGCTTATTGATCCCAGAATCTCATCAAGCAGCTTCTTGAAGGATCCCAGGGTGTCAGCTTCAACAGCATTACTGGGGAGTTGGTACCAGACTCCCACGATTCTCTGTGTAAAAAAATACCTCCTCTTTTCTGTTCTGAATGCCCCTTTATCCATTTGTGACCCCTGGTCCTTGTTTCATTTTTCAGGTCGAAAAAGTCCCTTGGGTCGACATTGTCTGTACCTTTTAGAAACTTGAATCAGATCACCACGTCATCTTCTTTGTTCAAGACTGAACAGATTCAATTCTTTTAGCCTGACTGCATATGACATGCCTTTTAAACCCGTAATAATTCTGGCTGCTCTTCTTTACACTTTTTCTAGAGCAGAAATATCCTTTTTGTAGCGAGGTGACCAAAACTGGACACAATATTCTAGGTGAGGTCTTACTAATGCATTGTAAAGTTTTAACATTACTCCCCTTGATATAAATTCAACACTTTTCTCTCCGGTGGCCCTGAAGTGCAAAACACAAGCAAATAAAAAAATACAGACAAACAAAAAAATGTGTACCTGCAATTAAAAAAAAAAGGCTTACATCTTAAAATGTGTGTACAAACAAACAAAAAAACGCTTACATCTTAAAATTTGTGTACAAACAAACAAAAAAAAGGCTTACATCTTCAAATTTGTGTACAAACATAAAAAAGGGCTTACATCTTTAAAAAACAGCACCAAACAAATCAAATCCTATAACGGAAATGACATAACAAGTGGCCGGGTGTTGGTTTGGCGCTCTCTCTCTCTCTCTCTCTCTTTCTCTCTCTCTCTCTTTCTCCACATTTTTTTCTTTCTATTTTTTTTCTAGATTAGGATGTATTGTCCATTTTAAAGGACTTCACAAAAACAACACTTCTATAATTTTAAAAAAAAAAAAATGTTATTAGTATTACAGCTCCCGAGTCTCAAGACCTTAGGTAATGAAAATACATATCCCCCTACTGAAGTGCACATGTCAAAGCACATTCACCGTGTAAAAACATGGAACAATGTGTATGGAGACATTTGCGGAACCCCGGTCACGTTAAATTTGACTTGACTGTTCCGTTTACAAAGCGGGGTGTTCACTGGGAGGACCCTACCATCACAGCAAACGGTGCTATAAATACTGTATAATCAAAAGCTTTCATGGTAACCTACCTGGACAGTTGTATTCATGTTAAAAAATAAATCTAACTGCGTTATTAAAACAGCTTTTCATAATTAGGAGGAATCGAAGGGCAACTCCTCTCTGCTTTGCCCAAGTTCAGCCTACACTCTTCGTATACGCTGCTCGTCCCAAAGTTTACACATAGGAATATTTAAATTCTTAAAAGGAAGACAGAATCCCTCATACAGTGACACCATTATGTAATCACTCATATCTACAAAATAGCTGCTGTACATAAACTGTAGTCGTGGTGTGGAAGCTCAGCGCTCTTTACAATTTTATAATGCAGGCTACTATTTTGTATGCTCCATTGTTCAGTCCCACCTTACCACGGTAATAATATATTTTTTAAAAAAAATACGTGCTTCTATATTTTTATAGAAAGAAAAAAATGGAGAGAGAGAGAGAGAGAGAGAGAGAGAGAGAGAGAGAGAGAGAGAGAGATTCCGTGTGAGCAGTCACCAAAAAGATGTGCTCCTGAAGAATTTGTATTTATACTATTTCTTAGTGAAATGAAATGCTAAATTAATAACACAAAGATATGTAAACAAATATTGAATTAAAATACAAAAGAAAAATAATTTAAACAAAAATAACAAGCACATGAAAACAGAAGAAAAATAATCAAACCTACCCAGGATCCACAGAGTGAAGGAAATAAACAAAAAAAACACACAGAGTGAGGAGGGAAGAATAGGAGAGAGAGGAGAGAATTAAGAAAGAAAGAAAGAAAGAAAGAAAGAAAGGAGAAAGAAATCAAAGAAAGAAGAAAATAGAGGTAAAAGGTAAGCCTCTTATAGCTGCTACAGTTAAAAATAAATAATAAAATAATAATAATATAATTTTTAAAAAATAAATAAAATAAAATACAAACAAATAATATAAACAAAGTGTAGTTACTCTAAAAGTACAGTGGTTCTAACTGTTCAAATTCAAAAAGCAGTGGCAGTTGGAAGCAACCGTTTGAAATTGGAACTTTAAGTGTAGCAAGTTGTGGTGGTTGCCATGGAGACGAAGCAGAGTGCAGGCAGCAGGGAGGTGCAGTACCCTGCAGAGCTGAGCAACGCACAGACCAGGAGGCAGCACAAGATCAGTGTGCTGAGAGACAACCCTGAATGCCTGTACTCCGACTACACGAACACAGGAGGCAAGAGGATAAAAAACAACCTCATCTTCCACACTGAACACCCCCAAACCTGGCATGCTGCTATATGCTGCAAGCACAGAAACATTAAAAAAAGAGGGATCTGGCACGGAAGACAAATTATTGTGGGAGAGGACTCTGACCCAGACAGCACAGTCCTAACTATAAACATATACCACAATGGGACTGTGGTGATCCAGGGAAATGAGGCCAGCCTTGACCTCTTTGAGGAGTCCTTTCAACCCCTGAAAGAAGAGGTGGAGAGAGAAAAAACACACCCGGCATCCACCGACCCTGACGACCCCGGCTCTGAAAACACAGCACCAATCACAGATGACACACCCGACGCCAGCCAGCTGCCCAGCTGCACCCAGCACCTGCGGGAGAGCCTGGCCCAGCTGGAGCTGGAGTTTGCTGAATTCAGGGAGCTCACCCTGGCTAGCTTGACCGACACCAGCCTCACCCAGCAGCTGCGAGACGAGGTGAGCCAGGTGAAGAGAGAGAGCAGGGTGGCCGTCAGTGAACTAATTACCGAGGTGAGAAACCTGCAGCTGGAGAACGAAGACCTGAGAGCCCAGCTGGCCAGTGTCATGGAGGACATAAAGCGCCGAGAGAGGACCCACACCAAGGAGCTGCAGGGGCTGAGGGAGCAGCTCCACAGACACACAGCCCCTCCCTGCACCACCACACACAACACAGCCATCACACCCCCCACCTCCCCCCCTGACACACACTCCACTCTCCCCACTGACACACAGCCCCCCCCTGACACACAGCTCCCCCGTGACACACAGCCCCCCCATGACACACAGCTCCCCCCTGACACACAGCTCCCCCCTGACACACAGCTCCCCCCTGACACACAGCTCCCCCCTGACACACAGCCCCCTCCTGACACACAGCTCCCCCCTGACACACAGCGCCCCCCTCACACACAGCTTCCCCCTGACACACAGCGCCCCCCTCACACACAACCCCCTCCTGACACACAGCCCCCTCCTGACACACAGCGCCCCCCTCACACACAGCCCCTCCCAAACACACCAGCCATAAGGAAGACCAAAGCAGAAGTGGCCCTTCTCACTGACTCTAATGGGAAATAACTCGACACGCGGAGGCTGTTCCCCGGCCGTCAGGTGAACAAGATCCGTTGTGTGAACACGGAGCGAGCCCTGCAGCTGCTGGACCACCACACTCTGGGGAGCCCAGCCTGCATCATCATCCACACCGGCACCAACAACCTGGGCTCCCTGCGCCAGCACACTGGCAGAGCCATGAAGAGAGTGGCAGAGAGAGCCTCGCTGGAGTTCCCCGACTCCAGAGTGGTGATCTCCACACTGCTACCACGAGCCGACACCCCCCCACACATCATCGAGGCCATCAACACAGAGCTAGCCAAGGGCTGTGCCACCCTGCCCAATGTGCACCTGGCACACCACCCTGCTGTGGGCCCCTGGCACCTGTATGACAAGGTGCACCTCAACAAGAAGGGGGTAGGGGTATTCGCCAGGACCCTGAAGGATGCAGCCCTCGGCCGTGGCCCAACCAGCCCCCGTCTCAACACCCCCAGCAGAGCCCAGCGGAGCAAGAAACCCCCAGGTGCCACAACACACCCCCCCGCGCCCCACACCCTCCATGCAGCACCCCCCCAGCCCCCACGCACCTGGCCTGCCTCCCCCAGGCCTCCTCCTGCCAGGCCCAACGCCCCCCAGCAGCAGCTCAGCTACGCCGCAGCCCTGGCCCAGCCGCCCCCCCACTCCACCGATGAGCTGGGTGAGATCAGGCAGCTCCTCAGCATGCTGTGCTCCAGACTGCTGAACTGAGCTCCACTGCACCCGGGAACAGCACTGCCTGTATGTATACATCTGGATAGCTCGATACACATTGAAAATATACATGAAAACTAAAAGTAATACATAAACAGGTAAATAAATTATATATATATATATATATATATATATATATATATATGTGTGTGTGTATATGTGTGTGTATGTGCACGCGCATGCATATATATAGTGTTAAAAAAAAAAAAAAAAAAAAACCCTGCTATACATACATATCTATAGATATGTATATATCTCTATGTATGTATGTATATATGTATGTGTGTGTATGTATACGGTATATATATGTATGTGTGTACTTATATACAGTATAGATAAGTACCAAAATCTATTCTTGTGTTGCTGTTTGCATTGCATTTCACTAGAATTAATAAGTATAAAAACAAACAAAAAATATATATATATATATATAAATAAAAATAAACATGAGATCTTTTTCAGTGAGTTGTTGGAACATACAGGGTTTGTATTCCTCGGCTTTCGGGCTGAAGAGCACAGACCCTGAGTTTATTAAAAATGTAAATAATTTAGACGTTCTCATTTTGTTAGAGACGTGGTGCCGCACAGACGTGATCACTCACTGCCCCTCAGGCTACAGGGAGGTAATAGTGCCCTCTATCAAACTGAGTACTGTCCGGCGCGGCAGGGACTCAGGGGGGATTATAGTGTGGTACAGAGGGGAGCTCGCCAACCACATCAGCCCAGTCAAACAGGGCCAAACACACACATGGCTCAAAATTAACAAGGGACTAGCCCAGTGTGAAAAGGATATTTACCTGTGTGCAGCATACACGCCCCCTTCTGAATCCCCCTATTATAATGAAGAATATTTTAACACCCTCCACACAGAGATCAGCTACTTCCAGGTCCAGGGGAATGTGCTGCTCTGTGGGGATTTCAACGCCAGGACAGGCTCAGAGCCTGACTGTATAAACTCCCAGGGTAACAGGCATGTATTTGGACAGACCCCTCTGTACCTCACACCCACCACAATCCAGAGAAACAACCCTGACCGTGCCGTGAACAAGAACGGGAGAGAATTAGTGCATCTCTGTCAAGCCCTGGGTCTGTACATCGTTAATGGCAGGATCAGAGGGGACTCTTTAGGGAGGTTCACGTTTTGCTCAGCTCTTGGGACAAGCGTAGTCGACTATGCCATCACTGACATGGACCCCTCCTCTCTTAATGCATTCACTGTCAGGCAACAAACCCCTCTATCGGACCACAATCAAATCACTGTGTTCCTGAAAAGGACAGGTCAGTCTAGCACCGCACAGACACAGCCCAGTAAGCTGTACAATCTGAATCAAACATACAGATGGGCTTCAAATAGTGCAGAGGAATTTAACAAGGCAATCAGTTCTACTAAAATAACTAACCTCATGAACACTTTCCTCAACACACAGTACCAACCAAATGTGTCAGGACTAAATCTGGCAGTTAAAGACATCAATAAGATATTTGAGAATGCAGCCACAATGGCAAATCTTAAAAAGAACAAAAAGAAAATACAGCAGAAACAAAAACACAAACAAAGCTGGTTTGATGACGAGTGTAAATCTATTCGAACAAACCTAAGAAAATTATCCAATCAAAAACACCATCAACCACAAAACCCAGATTTACGCCGGAGGTACTGTGAGACCCTCAAATACTACAAACACACCCTGACACAGAAAAAACAAAAACACACAAACAAAACCCTCACTGACATAGAACAAGCTGTCGACAAAAACCAGTTCTGGGAAATGTGGAACAATTTAAACTCAACAAAAAAACAAGAACTGACCATACAAAATGGAACAACCTGGAAAAATTATTTTGAAAACCTTTATAAAGATATCCCTCAAAAAGATCTAACAGATACACAAAATGAAACTAGAGAAAAACTTAACTTACTAGAAAAATCAATTAAAGATAACCAAAATCCAATTGATGCTCCAATCACCCCACAAGAATTAACAAAGAAGCTCCAGGCACTTAAACCTGGAAAAGCCTGCGGCCCTGACAGCATCTGTACTGAGATGCTAAAACACAGCAGCCCTAAATTACAGGAGGCAATGCTTAAATTGTTCAACATGGTACTAAGTACTGGTTACTTCCCTGACATCTGGAACCAAGGGCTTATATCCCCAATTCACAAGAGTGGAGACAAATTCGACCCCAACAACTACCGGGGCATCTGTGTGAGCAGTAATCTGGGGAAGGTGTTCTGCAGTATCATTAACGCCTGGATACTGGCCTTCCTTACCGAACACAATGTCCTGAGTAAGAGTCAGATTGGATTCCTACCAAACCATCGCACAACTGACCATATTTACACCCTGCACACCCTAATAGATAAACATGTACACCAAAAAAGTAAAGGCAAAATTTTCGCCTGCTTCATTGACTTTAAAAAAGCCTTTGATTCAATTTGGCATGAAGGTTTATATTATAGAATTCTGCAAAGTGGTGTAGGGGGTAAAGTCTATGATATAATAAAATCAATGTACACAGAAAACAAATGTGCAGTAAAAATTGCCAACAAAAGGACAGATTTCTTCACTCAGGGGCGGGGGGTGAGGCAGGGCTGCAGTCTGAGTCCAACACTGTTCAATATTTACATCAATGAGTTAGCAACGATGTTGGAACGGTCTGCAGCCCCTGGCCTCACATTACATGACACTGAAGTCAAGTTCCTGCTCTACGCAGATGACCTGGTCCTGCTGTCACCCACAGAGCAGGGGCTGCAGCAGAGCCTGGCACTGCTAGAGCAGTACTGTCAGTCCTGGGCCCTGGCAGTAAACCTCAAAAAGACCAATATAATGATTTTTCAAAAAAAGGCCAGATCTCAGGGAAACAGATATCACTTTACACTCGGCAACACCACCCTAGAGCACAGCACCAGCTACACTTACCTGGGTCTGACCATCAGTGCGTCAGGCAGTTTTAACCTGGCAGTGAATGCACTAAAAGCAAAAGCACTCAGAGCTTTTTATGCCATCAAAAGGAGATTCTATAAAATCAATATACCTGTCAAAATCTGGCTAAAATTAATTGACAGTGTTATCCAGCCCATTGCGCTGTATGGAAGTGAGGTATGGGGTCCACTCAGTCAACAAGACTACACTAAATGGGACAAACACCCAATCGAGACCCTGCATGCTGAACTATACAAGAATACACTGCAGGTGCAAAGAAATACACCAAACCACGCATGCAGGGCAGAATTAGGCCGATATCCAGCTCTTATTAATATAAAGAAAAGAGCACTCAAATTCTGGTTGCACCTTGAAAAAAGTGAACCTGACTCACTCCAGTACAAGGCCCTCCAGACCCAAGAGCTCAGCCCTGAAAAGAGTCCCCTATGCCAGCTGGCTTTGAAGCTCATCACACTGACCCCCTCCAATACTAACTCCAACCAGCTTCAGGTCAGCACTGCTTACCAGCCCCCAATCAGAGTAAACCAAATTATAAAACAAACCAAAAACTCCTATCTGGAACACTGGGACACAGAAATAAAATCCCAAAATAAACTTGATTGCTATCGGGCCCTAAAAAGAAACTACAGCCTAGCAGAGTATCTCTCCACTGTCAGAGATACGAAGCAGAGACAGATCCTGACCAAGTACAGGCTCAGTGACCACAGCCTGGCCGTAGAGACAGGCAGACACAGGCAGACCTGGCTGCCCAGAGAAGATCGGCTCTGTGGTCACTGCGAGACAGGAGAGGTGGAAACTGAGATGCACTTTCTCCTACACTGTATAAAATACAGCCATATCAGAGAATCATTCTTCATTAAAATACAAGAAAAATATCCTCTTTTCAGACAAATGGCAGACTCAGAGAAACTTGCTGTCCTCCTAGGGGAGGGACACACAGCTCCACTGGCTGCCAAATATGTAGCCACCTGCCACAACCTGAGGGGCACGCAGTGACGGCACAATTTAATAGTTTCAATATCATTATTTCAATATTTCAATTTCTGTATTATTATTATTTATCTTCTATTTTATTTATTATTATTTTGTTACCATTGTTCCTTGTTTGTATATAGATGCATCTGTTCATAATATGTATGTATTTGCTTTGGCAACACTGTGGAAAATAAGTCATGCCAATAAAGCACTTTGAATTGAATTGAATTGAATTGAGAGAGAGAGAGAGAGAGAGAGAGAGAGAGAGAGAGAGAGAGAGAGAGAGAGAGAGAGAGAGAGAGAGAGAGAGAGAGAGAGACCCAAAAGTGTATAAAGACGACAGCTTCCATGGTTCAGGATCACAGTAACTGAGTAAATGTTCATCCAATCGGAGATCTGATTTATGTCTTTCCACAACCAACATCCGGTCACTTGCCTATGTCATTTCCGTTATAGGATTTGATTTGTTTGGTGCTGTTTTTTTAAGATGTAAGCCCTTTTTGTGTTTGTACACAAATTAAGATGCAGGCGTTTGTTTTTGTATTTGCCGTCGTTTTATTAATTGCAGGTAAGCTTTTTTTTAAGTGCAGGTACACATTTTTTTGTTAGTCTGTATTTTTTTTATTTGCTCGTGTTTTGCACTTCAGGGCCACTGTACTCACAGGTTCGTGCCCCTTTAAAAATACGACCCAGTACACAGAAATGGATTTTCCTGCGCTGACGCGCTATTTTTTTTTTAATAAACACAAAATAAAACAAATATAACAAAACACAAAATAAACACCTAGCTCCGCTTTGGAGCGCTACCTAAACAGGTTATTTCCCTCACTAACTCGCAGGATGGCTAAGCCGTTTACCTGGCACCACAAAACACAAACAAACTACGCGGGTTTCATAGCACTTACTTCAGCGACTGCTCGGAAGCAGAGCACCTCATCTGCCTCCTTCTACTCAGCAGCCTCGATCAGATTAACTGATCCTCTCTTATACCCTACCCTGGTCCCAATTCCTAATTACTGCCCAGGTGCAGGGGATAATTAAATAATAAAACAGTTAAATTAAACAATAAAACAAAACAATTAAACTAAAGAAAGGTGCATTTTTACATGTTTTTTTCTCTTCAGGGAGGCTTTAACCCCCTCCCTGCTGTCTCACACATCCCGCTGCTGTTACAGTAAATATACAAAAAACACAAAAAAATGATTTCTATAATTTGAAAAATAACATGCAAAAACTAATAATAATAATCAACATATTTCGTGTGAAACCCATTTGTTGCTAATGATTGACAGTTATCAATTAAAAAAACAACACCTGATGATTACATAATCATCAAGTATTGAAAAACAAATTAAATTTGTGATTCAAAAAGCAACAAAAATGGTTAAAACTAAAGAGTACAGCAACAATCTCAAAATGGCAGTGAAACACCTGTCCAGTAAATGTTTACAATTACAAAAACACTAACCTAACAGAGATTAAACGGTAAAATTTAGGCTGCCTCTGCCCCAATGTAAAAACAAATAATTCACCTTGTTTCACTCTACAGGTGGAGCCATTTTAGCCCCTAACTTTCATACAAAGTTGTGTCAGATTGAACATTCCCTTCACCCGAGAAGTGGAGAGGACAGATAGAGTTCAATACAAAGGTTTTCTTGAAATACAAAACAGTCTAGTTAAGCTGGCAGATTGTTACAGTGGAATCAGCACGAAGCCTAAACCCAGGATAGAGTGGCTCAGTGAATGTGGTTTGGAATCTGTGAAGGAGGATCATTGTGTCAGAGACGCCATAAAAGGACAGCGTGCCGGCATTAAAGTCCAGATACACTCCTATTCTGGGGGAGTGGGGGGCAGCTACTGAAGTTTCATTGCTATTGTGCCGGGCAGTGTAACTGGAAACAGAGCAGTCCAAACTCCAGGACTTGTCATTGTATCCAAGGACAATGGAAACATCCCTTCCTTTCCTGCTGATTCCTTTATATGTGACTCCTATAAAAGCCCCTACCCCACTCCACTCCATCTCCCAGTAACAACGAGACCCAGACAAATCCTCTCTGCACAGCACTTGGGAATATCGGTCAAATCTCTCTGGGTGATCACGATATCGCTCTGTCTCTCTCCTCCATGTCACCTTTCTGTTCCCTTCAGACAGACAGAGCACACTATGTGCTGTGTTGGGGTCCAGTGTGAGTTGAAAGGAATCTGATTGAAGAGAAGAGGCAGGTTAGAGGAGAGATGGTTAGAAAAGTCAAATCACTGAAAAAATACACAGGGTTGGAAGAGACCCCCTCTTCTGTTCTCCATGCTCCCTCCTCCCTAATCCCTGATCCCTCCTCTGTCCCCCTTTTCACTCCTCCCTACTCCCTGTGCTCTGCTCCCTGCTCCCTCCTCCATGCTCCCTGCTCCCTCATCCCTCAATGCTCCCCCCTACCTGCTTTCTACTCCATGCTCCCTGCTACAACTTGAAAGCAGAAGAGGCATTGAGGTACAAATGTACAGAATGGAGTAATAATATTATTTGGGTGAGTTTGTGTTTATTAATTGTGCAGCTGTCGATCAATGCACAATGTAATGATGCTATTCATTGTAAAATATTGTGCATGTGTCATGTGTCCCAATACTTGTTGGAGAGGAGTGTAGATTAATGGCTTCACAATTACTAATAAATAATAATAATTGCTGCCCTCAAGCTCCACCCCTCCCTGTTCTGTAGTGTTAGCTCTTCTCACAATGGAGTGACACATCTTTCAATAAAATGTTTCAGTGAAAACAGACTTACATTTTAAAAACTCAGCTCTGTTCCTTGGCTCTGGAGCCTGCAGACTGTAAACTCCAGCTTCATTCACTGGGCAGAAAAAAGAGAGAGAAATAGAATTGAAACATGCGGATTAATACACAACACTCACACATGACTCCAAACTGCAATCTGCCATGTTCTTAATCTTTAAACACAAAGTGCATCTGTTCAGTTTATCAGTGTAGCAAATGACCCAGCTAACTCCACCCTCATCAGGAATCTTTCACACAAGAACTAATCTAATACATACAAAAAAGTGAGAATGTCTCTAGAGAAAATGTTTTACTGGAAGAAAAGCCTTACCTTTGAAACGTCTGTCACTGCTCCTAGACCTCAGGGTATAAACTGCTGTTTCATTCACTAAATAAAATACAGAAAACTGTTAGCATTCTATATGGCATGAATGTGTTGTTTAATGTTTGAATCCATCTGTCTCTGTTTATATGCTATTGTGTTGTTTCTCATGTAATGTCTATAGAAACTCTCTCATTCCTGCTCTCATCACTCAGGATGTCACTGTAAATGAGGTGGGGTGTTTCAACCTGGGGAAATCATTTGAAATAAAACATCTGCAATATTCTTATAGCCAACAGTCTCCAAAAAGTCTTTATTAACATTGTCTGCTCCATCCTCAATCACTCCCTCCTCCCTGCTTCATCAGTCCCTGTTCCATCCTCCATGCTCCCTCCTACCACTTCCCTGCTCCCTCCTGCATGCACCCTTCTCCCTCCAGTCTGCTTCATCACTCCCTGCTCCATCCTCCCTGCTCCCTTCTCTGTCCTCCCTGCTCCTTGCTCTGCCCTCCCTGCTCCCTCATCCATGCTCCCTCATCCCTGTTACCTGCTGCCTCCTCACTCCTTCCTCCTCCCCACTCCCTCTTCCATGCTCCCTCCCTCCCTGCTCTGGCCTCCATGCTCCCTGCTCCCTCCTACCTGCTGCCACCTCACTCCTTCCTCCTCCCTGCTGCCTCCTCCCTTCTCAATACTACAATATTTATATAGCCAGCAATCTGCAAGAATTCTTTATTAATGTCTTGCAAGTCCTGTCCCTCCTCAAGCCATGGTCTATTTGAGAAATCTCTACCAAAGGAATCTATTTCACACCAACCTGTTTTAGTTATTTTGAATAATTCCCCCTTGCAGAAGACCTCAATATGACCTTTAAGTTCAGATACAGCTTTCCTCACAGCCCCAAAAGAGATGCCTGTATTGACAGTAACGCTGGGTAAGTCTCCAGCTTCAGGAGGGGCACAGAGAGACTGGAAATTCTACAACAGGAAAGTGGAGAAAAGGAGTTTTCAGTCAAACAGAATGGGGTCCAAAACATTCCTGGGGAAAAGCAAGGATTCATTCAATTGGAGAGGTCTGTCTGAAACCGTCCCAGTTATGTACTTGAGATTTTCTAACAAGCAGTGATGTTACCTGTAGAAAATGGATGTGATCCTCTGTCTCTGAAAGCTGTTTCAGCTCAACATTTCTCCTACATAGCTCAGCAATCTCCTGCTCCAGTTTCTTCATGAGTCCTTCAGCCTGATTCACTGCAGCCTTCTTGTTAGCTACAATCAGCTCAATAACCTCAGTGTGGATCTTCTCAATGGATCGGATCAGCTCAGTAAAGATCTTCTCACTTTTCTTTATTTCTATCTGTGCAGATCTCTGAGTGAAAGAACACAGTAGAGGAGACATGGTTAGAATTGATATCAAAAACACATCAGGCTGATACAGTCAACTTCTGTAGATGTGTTGCTGTCCATCTGTTAATAATAATAATAATAATAATAATAATAATAATAATAATAATAATAATAATAATAATAATAATAGTAATAATAATAATAATAATAATAATAATAATAATAATAATAACACCATCTTGTCAATACCCACTTTCAGTGACTCCACAGCATGTTTCAGCTCCTCAGTTTCTTTCAGTCTCTCCTGGATTCTCTGTTGTATTTCTGTCTGTGTCTCTCCCAGCTGCTTCTGTGTAGAAACACAGTGACACAGTGACATTTCTGATGGGGTATTGAGTGATATCCTGTCACGCCCAAAGCAGGCCTGGTTAAGTATTCTATTGAAACTGACTGATTTTAGTTCAAATATATATTCTATTTTCTTGTCCCCTTACCTCTTTACAATGTTTGCAATAATTCTCAGTGGTTCTCGAATAAATTTTGCTGTTCAGTTCCAGTTGCACACCACAGACATCTATAGCACAGGCTAGATCAGACAACATGTGTGTATAGTACTAAGATGGTGCATGAACACCATCTAGTGCACAGTGGCCAGCAACACAAAAAGACACTTTAGCCACATTAACTGTCCACTAGATGTTACTATTTCATACTAGTAACAGTGAATGATGGCTGATCTAGCATGTGTTACATAAGAACATAAGAAAGTTTACAAACGAGAGGAGGCCATTCAGTCCATCTTGCTTGTTTGGTTGTTAGTAGCTTATTGATCCCAGAATCTCATCAAGCAGCTTCTTGAAGGATCCCAGGGTGTCAGCTTCAACAACATTACTGGGGAGTTGGTTCCAGACCCTCACAATCCTCTGTGTAAAAAGTGCCTCATATTTTCTGTTCTGAATGCCCCTTTATGTAATCTGCATTTGTGACCCCTGGTCCTTGTTTCTTTTTTCAGGTCAAAGAAGTCCCCTGGGTCAACATTGTCTATACCTTTTAGGATTTTGAATGTTTGAATCAGATCGCCACGTAGTCTTCTTTGTTCAAGACTGAATAGATTCAATTCTTTTAGCCTGTCTGCATACGACATGCCTTTTAAACCCGTTATCATTCTGGTTGCTCTTCTTTGCACTCTTTCTAAAGCAGCAAGACCCTTTTTGTAACTAGGTGACCAGAACTGAACACAATATTCTAGGTGAGTCTTTGTGACAAGCAGGCTCTAGTGGTTACGTCAGACCAGAAAGGAGTACACAGACAGACGGTGGATGAAATGGTAAATGCGCTTGCTTGCACCGTTTTATTATAAAATAAAAGGTTTGAACAAAACAAAACACAGGACACAGCACTTGAGGCCAAAATAAATAGACAAACAAAACAGACTAACACTTAACAAATGGTGCACGGACAGACACACAACACAGTGAGTTTAAACACTTATTATTTACGTTTTTTTATTTTTCTTTCTCCTCTCCACACCCGTTCTCCACTCACCGAACACACCACCCCGAGTGAGTAAAACGTGCATCTATATATACTGTTGTGCCGGGATTCAATTACCAATTAATTATTCACTTGAATCCCACCACGTGAATTAATTATGTGCAACCTCGTGCTCACATATTAAATACTTTAAATGCACTTGAAGTGATAGTGCAGTCCTCGTGCCTAAATACAATTCTACATCTTAAATAACTCGTGCTGCACACACCGATTTATATCCCGTGCAGCCATCTCTATACACCAACATTAACACATGCAACATACAACATATAACAAACAAATGCACACAGGGGCGGGGCACATTGACACAGTCTTACTAATGTATTGTAAAGTTTTAACATTACTTCCCTTGATTTAAATTCAACACTTCTCACAATATATCCGAGCATCTTTTTGGCCTTTTTATTTCTTCCCCACATTGTCTAGATGAAGACATTTCTGAGTCAACATAAACTCCTAGTTCTTTTTCATAGATTCCTTCTTCAATTTTTGTTGCCTGCATGCAGTACTTTACACTTTTCTCTATTAAATTTCATTTGCCATGTGTCTGTCCAGTTCTGAATGCTGCTGCAAAAGTGTTTGCCACTCCTCCTATTTTTGTGTCGTCTGCAAATTTAACAAGTTTGCTTACAAGTTTCATGTAGATTCATTAATCATTAATTTATTGCAATAATATAACAGCCTATGATTCCATAAATTCAATTACTAATACATCCATTCAAATTCTTCAAAGTTAACTTAAGATACATATTATTATTATTTTTTTCTTATACATACAGTTACCCATTTATACAGTTGGGTTTTTACTGGAGCAATCTAGGTAAAGTACTTTGCTCAAGGGTACAGCAGTAGTGTCCCCCACCTGGGATTGAACCCACAGCCCTCCGGTCAAAAGTCCAGAGCCCTAACCACTACTCCACACTGCTGCCTTTACTCCACACTGCTGCGCTTATAAATAAACATGTTCATTTTAATATACACATATTTCATTCCTCTTTTAATATTCAGTAGGTGAGGGTTGCTTAATATTCATGAGAAAGGAGTATTCGGCCAGTCGTTTTACGTGATGTAATTTTGGCGCTTCAAAAAAGAGAAGCACATTTTGAATCGAGCATCATATCAACACAGTAAAGCCTGGGTTTTATTTTCAGCCACTAGATGGCAGCATAAACCCATTGTTTTGGGTAGGTCCCCAAGGAAATCTGCAGAGAAAAGTGCATTTTCTGCAAAGAATCTAAATCATTAGGAATAGCAGAGGACCCCCAGGATACTGTTACCATATAGGCAATTTTCCATTTTGGATCTTATTATAGTTTCCATAAGTTTACATATAATAGAAGTCAGGCTTATTGGTCTGTAGTTACCTGTTTCGGTTTTTTCTCCCTTTTTGTGGATCGGTATTATGTTTGCAATTTTCCAGTCTGTCAGTACAACCCCTGTGTCAAGAGATATTGGTTAGCGGTTTGTAAATAACTTCTTTCATTTCTTTGAGTACTACTGGGAGTATCTCATCCAGCGCAGGGGATTTGTTTATTTTAAGAGCTCCTAGTCCCTTTAACACTTCTGCCTCTGTTATGCTAACAGTTTCTTTGTTTTGTCAAGCAAAATTTCTGATTTCTGAAATTGGTGTATAGCCAATAAACACTGGAAATGGTTACTCAATTCACGTTGACTTCACCCGTTTCCCAGTGAAAAAAATACAATAAAATAGCAGTATGGCAATGTCTCTCTTTCCTGACTTGTATCTCACATTGATTCATTCTGAATACTTTAAACTGAGTAGCAGCACATTCCTGCATTCCTATTGGAGGATTGCACACGCTTGTGAGATTTAGAAACTGAGGGTTGTTCTTGCTAGCAGATTTAAAGTAATATTACAATTCAATAGGGAGAAATCACACGCTTGTGGAATTTGAAACAGAATTGCAAATTCTGGCGTACTGTAAACACAATTTTTAAAGTCTTGTTTAAAATCTGATGTATTAGTTTATTAAGAAGATATTATTATCACTGAGCTGCAATCATTGTTTCAATATATTAAAGAGGCCCTGCATCATAGAGGCAGCACTGGGTGAAGCTCGCTCCGCCCTCTGGCTGCATTGCAAATTTTCCAAGCGCAGATCATATTTCCACCCACATCACTAAAAACACAGGCATGGTTAGCTCTTGGTCTTTTCTGCTTATTTAAACTGGGTGCTTGACTTTGCTGGAAATATTTTTTAATCAGTTTTACTAATTAAACTATAATGTCTTAAACAATGAAACTGATATGATTGTATTAAGTTGCAAGATACATATATAAAAAAAAACTAGGAATATAAACCATGCACATGTAAATAGTGTGTTTTTGTTTGATTGTAAATAATGTTTTTTCAAATTAAGTTTGTGTTAAATATGGCAGGGCATATTCAAAATCATGCCTTTAAAAAGGGTCTGAAAAATCCAGTTTCTTGGTTCTGCAAGCAGGGATACAGACTGTCTGGGAAGGAGAGTGTTGCTGTAGGATCCTCACGACTGCGTGTGTTAACCAGGGTGAGAAAAACACAAGAGGAAAAATGTATCTCGGATCACTGTGTGAGTTAACCAGGATCGCTAGCACTGGAAGGAATAGGGAACAAGTTTAGGGGATTTTAATCCCACCCAAGTCTAGAGAGGAGGTGTCAGGGAGACTGTTCCTGGAGCGGGACCTCCTTTCTTGTTTGGTCACCTTTTATTTTCTAGTTGTTTTCGCCCAGTGTTTTGTTTTGAATGTTTTGTATTTCGTATCAAAGAAAACCTCCTGTGTCTCTCCTGTCAATCAGCGATAGCCACACCCGTAACAACACCCTGTTACACCCTGAAATACATTGTAGTACATCATAGTTTAGATAGAGCAATTAAAAAACTAGGGCTCTTTAAATAGCTGTTAATATACAATTAAAATCTGATCTGATGTGAAACTGCATAACCTAGTAAACAGACATGTTAAATATCCCTGGGAATTCTTATCTTCTAGGATAGCTACAAGGAAATGGTTCAAACGCTTACCTGTTTCACACTCCTTTCTTTCTCAGCTGAGACTGTATCATGGCTCTTGTGTTCCTCGTCTGCACACAGCCAGCAAATATACGTCTGATCGGTTCTACAGAAGACCTCACATAATCGTTGGTGTTCTGCACAAAGCTTCTGCTCCAGATTTCCAGTTGCATTGACCAGCTTGTGCCTCTTGAAAGCAGCACCCTCATAGTGTGGCTTGACATGTGTTTCACAGTAAGAGGCCAGGCACGTCAAACAGGATTTCACAGCTTTGAACTTTCTCCCAGTGCAGGCATCACACGGCACATTTCTAGGTCCAGCATAACTTTGAGCAGGAGGAGGATTGAGTCCTGTCTTCTTTAATTTCTCCACAACTTCAGTCAGCACGATGTTTCTACGCAGAACAGGCCTTGGGGTAAAGGTCTCTCTGCACTGGGGGCAGCTGTAGACACCTGTATGATCAGTCTGATCCCAACAGTTCTTAATACACCCCGTACAGTAACTGTGTCCACATGGAATAGCGACTGGGTCGTTCAATATCTCCAGACACACTGGGCAGTTCAAGTGCTCCTCTGACCACAAATCCGAAGCCATTCTTCCTGCAGTGAGACAGAGAGACTGACGATTTCACAACAGAAACGTCACTGTGCTGATTTCCTGGAGTTGTGTAAATCTGTAAGAGGCAGGGTTTTGGACTGAAGCCAGGTTTAGACAAGCAGGAGGAGCAAAAACTGCTGAATCAGTCTGAGAGGAGCAGAGAGGAGAGAGTTGGGAGTGGGACTGGAGTTTGAGAATGGCATTGTCACAGTAACCCTTCTATAGCTACAGTATGTATTTGACTGCACTAGACCTTCACTTCTGTGTGGGTCTGAATCCTCAGATTTCACAAGGGAAGGGAGTTTGGTGGAGTTCAATCTTCATGGCCACATCTCAAAGTCCATTAGACCTCAACCACAAACTTGTCTCTGAGCACCAACTTCCCTCCAGTTCACGGCAAGCTTGAGGCACAGAGTCTGAACTGCTCACCCCCCTAAGAGAACGTGAAGGGTGGTCCCTCCTGTCCAGGGGAGGCTGTATATTATGAGAACTAGACATGTTCTAGTGTTATCAGACAGAGTGTGTACGTTACTGACATACTAATTTATTACAGCACTGATTTCATGAGTTAAAACCATTTTATACAGAACAGACACTCAAACAAAGCTTACAATCAAGGGACCTACTTTTCAAATCTGTGCACTATTTGTTTTATTATTTTCATACAGTGCCTTCTCTCTCATCATCCGAACATCATTCTCCCAAGTCCATTCTTGTTTTGTTTTATTATTATTATTATTATTTGTTTATTTAGCAGACGCCTTTATCCAAGATGACTTTCAGAGACTAGGGTGTGTGAACTATGCATCAGCTGCAGAGTCACTTACAACAACATCTCACCTGAAAGACGGAGCACAAGGAGGTTAAGTGACTTGCTCAGGGTCACACAGTGAGTCAGTGGCTGAGTCGGGATTTGAACCGGGGACCTCCTGGTTACAAGCCCTTTTCTTTAACCACTGGACCACACCACCTCCACACTTCTTTATTTTCACTGTCTTTGACTCAGGTGAAGCCCATTAATCCTGCAGCCCCCACACTGGTTTAAAATGGATTTCATTGGTTTTTTCATTAACAGATACAATTGGTCATTTTGAAAACTCTCCTGATAGATAGATATTAATGAACACTCATGGGGACCACACTGAGGTTAAAGGTTTAAACGTCATCATGTTCTTTACGTTTCTTACCTGATGAGGATTTTCTATGGTTGTTTCTGATTAGATTTTATTCAACATGCTTACTAACTATTCCAGCAAAACACTGCTTCTGAAAAGACTCCTAGAGGCTGATTGTGGGGAAGCATATGTCTGTTGCACGGGCTGCAGTGCACAATGTTTACCCTGTGGACTTCAGTGCCCAGAGCACCTCCAATATGCTTCCCCACCTCGTTTCCACACAATCAGCCTGGACAAGAGTTTTCAGAGGCAATTCTTGCTGGAATAGTTAGTAAGCATTTCAAATAAAGATCTAAGCAAAAATCACATTGAATCATTCAGCACACACATACTAGGATATTAAAGATCAGAAATGTAATATTAAGAATGTATAGATGATATAAACAATACTTTAATCAACCTATTTCAATTGTATTTCTTTAATAAAATATTTACATGCTGTTATTGCTGATCAAATTTACAACCATTCAATTGTTTTGATTGAAGTGCAAATTGAAAATCATGTCTCTTATATTAAAACTTAAATACAACATTACACTATGTAACACAATTTTTGTTCCTGGGTAGTAAGTGTTATTTCCTAATTGCTTATGCCTCAAAAGTATAGAAAATGGCTATTATTCCCCACAAACTTTGCTTTTGTGACCAGGACAGTGATATTTTGAAATCTACCTATTTCCAATGAGAAAACGGGCGAATTTGTGTCTTTTTGTTCACATAAAGTCAGAAAAAAACAACATATGAATCCAAATTAACATGTATTTATACTAAAGTATTACAAAAATGACTACAAAAGATTTAGAAGTGAGTAGTTTTTCGAGATTTACGATTATACTGTAAATCACTTTCACGAATCAGCCCCCAAATGTAGTCTCCCATCATGTTCTCGTTATACTGTCCTTGGTAGCGGCGTTCAAAGTCCAGTATATCCTGGTGGAAGCGCTCGCCTTGCTCCTCCGAGTACGCTCCCATGTTCTCCTTGAATTTATCAAGATGAGCATCAAGGATATGGACTTTGAGGGACATCCTACAGCCCATTGTGCCGTAGTTCTTCACCAGAGTCTCAACCAGCTCCACATAGTTTTCGGCCTTGTGATTGCCCAGGAAGCCCCGAACCACTGCGACAAAGCTGTTCCAAGCCACTTTCTCCTTACTAGTGAGCTTCTTGGGGAATTCATTGCACTCCAGGATCTTCTTTATCTGTGGTCCGACGAAGACACCGGCTTTGACCTTTGCCTCAGACAGCTTAGGGAAGAAGTCTTGAAGGTACTTGAAGGCTGCAAAACTCCTTATCTAGAGCTCTGACAAATTGTTTCATAAGGCCCAATTTGATGTGCAGTGGTGGCATCAGCAACTTCCGGGGGTCCACCAGTGGCTCCCACTTGACGTTGTTCCTCCCCACAGAGAACTCGGTCCGCTGTGGTAGTGCGCCTTGGTGTCCCTGCTGTCCCAAAGGCAAAGATAGCAGGGAAACTTGGTAAAACCGCCTTGGAGACCCATCAGGAATGCCACCATTTTGAAGTCTCCTATGACCTCCCAGCCGTACTCATCATACTTCAAGGAGTCCAGCAAGGTCTTGATGCTGTTGTAATCCTCTTTGAGGTGCACCAATTGAGCCAGGGGAAGAGACGGGTACTTGTTACCATTATGGAGCAGCACGGCCTTGAGGCTCCTGGATGAGCTGTCAATGAAGAGGCGCCACTCATTCTGGTTACAGGCGATTCCGATTGCCTCGAACAGACTGGTCACATTGTGGCAGAAGCAGAGCTGTACCATCCTACAAAAATACATTTATTTCACCCATGACTAATGTGTAAGAGATTCTCGCAACATTTTTCACATATGATATATTTTTTCAATAACATTGAAAATTGTAAAACATTTTCAAATTAAAAACTTTTACAATTTTAAAAATGTTAACAAATTTTACAACATAAAATTCCGAGCAACAATTGTCCATCTTACCTTCCAGAGTTTTTTTGCAGTGCTCGCAGGTGAAATGAGGTGCCCAGGGTTTGTCTTGATCCCCGACAGGCATGCCGAAATATGCCTTGTAGGCCTCACACATGTTAGCAGATGCTTCCACGGAGTACTTTTTCGCTCTTGTCTTGATAAATTGGCCGCAGACATAGCAAAATGCGTCTGCCGGATGTTTGCAGCCTCTTGATGCCATCTCAGAAAAATGCAGATATGTATCCACTTAGGCAGCTGGAACTAAACTGAACTGGTGGGCTTAAGGCCCCTGTATTTATACTACTATTTATATTACTGGAAAGTTCTAGAAAGTTCTAGAAGTTACTCCAAGTTTACTCAGCACTGAATCTATCTGGAATGTTCTGGAAAATAGGTAAATTTCAAAATATCACTGTCCTGGTCACAAAAGCAAAGTTTGTGGGGAATAATAGCCATTTTCTATACTTTTGAGGCATAAGCAATTAGGAAATAACATTTACTACCCAGGAACAAAAAAAAAAAAAAAATTGTTACACAGTGTTATTTATTAATTTTAAATTAGTTTATTTATTTTAATTGTGAATGTAAAATACTTTGACAATCTGACAATCTTTAGCTTGTATTTGAAGATGGTGCTATTATCTTTTCAGAAGCACTAATATATTTCGAAAGCGAGGGATCTGAGTGGGTAAAATGGACAGAAATGCCTCCACTTCAGTTCTCAATTGTTTTTGGAGAGGAGGGGAGTTTTCTTCTTCAACAAGGAGAACAAGTGGAATAACAAGAACAAGCTTGTTTCCATGTTTAGACTGTCCATTTCTCCTGATTTATCACAGTATTAACAATGGGTTTGACTGCTGTGTTAGAGTGTCTAGTTCTGTACAGGAATATAAGAAGGATGGAACTCCAGCCATTGGAATAGTTGTGTCAATACCCTTGATTCAACATGAAGTGTGATCCTGGGCTGGAATCACAATATGTGCTTCTGCTGTTTCTGTTGAGATGATACAGAGACAGGGATGGGTTTCACAAGAAACGAAACTTACCTGTGTTTCTGAATTCCAGGAGTTATATAAAGCTCTAAGAGGCGGGGTTTGGGACTGAGGCCAGGTTTAGACAAGCAGGCTGAGCAGAGACTGCTGAACCAGTGTGAGAGGGGCGGAGAGGAGAGAGTGGGACAGGAGTTTGAGAATGGCACTTCTGTTAGAGCACTCCTTCAATACTGAAGCTTTCTCCTAATGGGACAGGCCCATTCCCAGTAGAGACTGGATGTGGGTGGGACACTGGCCACACAAACACTTCACTTGCATTAACTGGCAGAGTTATTGAAATCATGCTGTAGTTTGAAACAGATTTGTTCTTCTTATATGGTGGAGTGTAGAAAAGGTATAATGATTCAAGCAGTACTATCAATATAATCCAGAGGTGAAATCTGAGTTTGCTCTGCAGCCCTCCTTAACAAAAGGTTTGACTTATTTTTTGCAATTGGTTTACCATAAGAATGAACTTCAGCTTGGGTGTCAATTTTTACAGTGACATCACAGGCACTGTGACATCACAATGAAGTCAGAACGTTCAGTTTCCCTGCAATGACAGACACAACAAAACAGCACAGACCTGTCAGCACTTACTGATGCTAGACCCCTGCGATATGAGAACCAGGCAGAGCCGCAGTGACTGCTTCAGTTGTTCTCCAGATCCCTGGCATGGATTCTGGGATGTCTAAAAGCTGCATCTCCCTGTTTCCAGAGAGTTTCAGTTCCAACGGTAGAACAGCACATCAGATCCTATTGCAGTGACTTTGAGAGAGGGCTGACAGTAGGAAGTGCTCGCTTCACTGCCGTATCCAAGACTGCACACAATCCTGATGTTTCATTCACAAGGAACAACAGTCTCCACAGTGATAGGACTCTCTCTATGTGTGGCTCATTCTGGAGAACAGACTTCCACCCCAATGCAATAACATACAAGTTCCCTGAAGGAATTAGAGGCTGGTGGGAATCACTGAGGAATGATCATGTATCCCTCCAGAACAATTTAAACACCTTGCAGACTCTCAACCTGCCAGGACCAATCACTGTCATCCTGGCTGGCCTTGATGGTCCTACACCCTACTGACAGTGATATGGCAGGTGACTCAGTCCCAGGGAGGTCCTACACCCCACTGACAGTGGTATGGCAGGTTTATCAGTCCCAGGGGGTCCTACACCCTACTGACAGTGGTATGGCAGGTGATTCAGTCCCATGGTGTCTGTTTTGACACTGATGTGCTCGTCTGTCTGTTTAGATGTTGTTTCTTGAAGGGTTTTTAGGCTCCTCTGTAACAGTTCTTTCTTCACTCTTCAAAAATAGCAATGCATTGGAGCAGCTGTCCAGCAGATATCTAACATGATTCCCTTTGATTGGAATTGAAGCAGCTCACTCTGTCTGTCTCTGTGTAATATTGCATTATACTGGAGAGGAAACCTGGGTTTGTCTGCAGGCATTGCTCTGATGAAAGCCTAGCTGATGGACGTCAGAGTGTTCTAAAATGGAGAAGAAACCAGTTTGCAGTTCTGAGTGTGGCTCTTAATTATTACCAATGTTTCTAATTATTTTCCTGAGTTAAGCAACATCACTTGTGTTGAGTGAAATTCTGTAAAATGTCACTTTTGAATTCAATAAGATCATGATGTGTTTTCTTTGGTTGTATTTATTTCTGTTAATTTTCACAGTAAAATAAATCCAATGTATGCGGCAAAGGTTTAGTATAAAGATTCTAATTCAAATCCTTACCACACAATCCCCTCCTCTCACACATCATGTGTTATATATTATCTTTGAAATGGTGAGGATACACAGATCCTTATTATCACAGTGTTTACGACTGGTAACATTAGAGCTATCAGGGTCGTTACTGATCTGAACAGAAATGCAGGGGGATTCCTCAGTGCTGTAAAATGCTCTTAAAAACACCTTGATTAAAGGGAAGCTGATATCCAACCACCCTTGTATTGAGGAGTCTAAACTGCAGTTCTTTGTTTCTCCCAGCAGGGGGCAACAAAGTCTCAGTGCTGAAGTTATTTTAACCCCTTCAGTTCTGATTTGCAGTTCTGGATTTCTTCAATGTCTACAAAAATGTGATTGAAATAGTATCCCTGACTTGTATTCTGTGATGTGTAAAAGATGCATGGGCTGAATTGCCTCCTCTCGTTTGTAAACTCTCTTATGTTCTTATTTCAACTGCGATGGGACCACAAGACAACAGATCTGACAGAATTTTATAGAGGGCTGATAACAGGTGTTTGGTTGGCAGGTGTTTAACATGGAGGCCCTACACCATATTGACAATGTTGTGGCAGGTGTTTCTATTGTTTTGTACAAATAATTAAAAACTTTTCAGTAAAAAGATTCAATTAAAATTCAATATAAATGACACATACAATGAAGTGTTTAATGTGATTTGTCCTGATTTGTTTACAGCTAATATACAGTTTTATATTTACATTTATTGCAGATTTCTTATAGCATCTATTAAGTATTTATAACATATTATTAAATGCTGTTACTGCCATGTATTACTTGTTCTATAATGCATTATAAAGACCATACAACTCATATTGTAAGCATCTATAATGTGTTAATAAGCTATTTGAAAAATACACTTTCAGAAAAAGTGTTACCATAAACTTCAGCATCAAGTTCAAATGCTATTCAGCTGACAGGATTCTACTGTATACAGGAATCTGCTGGAAACTATACTGACATGCCTTTGACATGGCAAGTATTGTGAGCTGCTATTTACACGACCTCACATTGATAGGGATTGGAGCTGACAAAATAATCCCATGAATCTCAGCTGCTGTGCACTTCCATTCATTATATAGGTCTCAAATGTGCAGTGTTGAAAGAAACACCTGCTCTAGTAAACATGCACCCTGAGAATAAGGCATATAAACTGAGAACTTTCTTTAACCTCAAGTAGCACCAGATCGCATGCTTTTCAAACCTGCACATTTGAGACCTATGTAGCCAATGGAAGTGCAATATAGTAATTAATAAATAATATATATAATAATATATTGTGGAATTATTTAGTGAGCTACAATCACCTTAAGAGATACTTATCAGTACTGTGGAAATTCTAGCACTGTGTAGAGATGCCAACTAAGTCTGCCACTTGGTGCTATTTATGTATTTGTCATCAATAAATACTTTGGACATACTAAGCATTTTATGTTGAAACACCTATCTAGTTGCGAGTGTTTACAATTACAAAAACACTAACCTGACAAAGATTAAACAGTAACATTCCCTTCACACAGGAAGTTTAATACAAAGGTTTTCTTAAAACACAAAATAGTCTAGTTTAGCTGGCAGATTGTTAAAGTGGAATTGTAATAAGGAAGCCAACACCCAGGATAGAGTGGCTCAGTGAATGTGGTTTGGAATCTGTGCAGGAGGGTCATTGTGTCAGAGACACCATAAAAGGACAGCGTGCCAGCATTAAAGTCCAGATACACTCCTACTCTGGGGGAGCGGGGGGCAGTTATTGCAGTGTGATTGCTATTGTGCCGGGCAACATAACTAGAACCAGAGCAGTCCAAACTCCAGGACCTGTCATTGAATCCAAGGATACAGGAATGATGAGGTCCTTTCCTGTGGATTCCTTTATATGTGACTCCTATAGAAACCTTTTTCCCACTGCACTCAATCTCCCAGTAACAACGATTTCCAGACAAACCCTCTCTGCAAAGCACTTCGGCCCGATATTCAAATCTCTCTCGGTGATCAGGATATGACTGGGTCTGTCTCCTCACTGCCACCTTTCTGTTCCCTTCAGACAGATAAAGCACTGTATGCGCTGTGTTGGGGTCCAGTGTGAGCTGACAGGAATCTGATTGAAGAGAAGATCATGGAGAAAATCTCCATTAGGTTTGAATGGTATAGAACCAAAAAGACAGACTGATAAATACATATTACAGCAGGTTCTTTTTCTGACATAAGGCTACAACTTGAAAACAGAAGAAGCATTGAGGTACAAAGGTACAGAAGGAAATAATAGGATTATTTTGAGTGCATTTGTGTGAATTGATTTTGCAGCTGGCAATCAATGCACAAAGTAAAATATTATACACTCCCCTCCAGCATGTATTGGGACAGATGAATATCCACTGGGGGTGGGTTTTTGTTGCCGTTTTACCCACTCAGAACTTTCTCTCCCTAAATATCTTGGTATCCCTGAATACTGTTAGCTCTTCTCAAAATGGAGTGACACATCTTTCAACCAAATGTTTCAGTAAAAACAGACTTACATTTTAAAAACTCAGCTCTGTTCCTTGGCTCTGGAACCTGCAGACTGTAAACTGCAACTTCATTCACTGGGCAGAAAAAAAGAGAAATAGAACTGAAACATGTGGATTAATACACAACACACACAAGACTCCAAACAGCAATCTGAAAAGAAACAAGGCTTATTCATGGCATTTCAGGATGTAAAAATCCGTACTTCAAGATGTTTATGATTAAAATGAATATGTGTTCCTTCCATATCGGTGCAGCAGCCAAAGTCAATGTGAACACGTCTGCCACTGCACTGAAGTCTTGTGTTTGTTTCTCTCTATCAGATACCTTTGCATAACAGTACGGTGTCCATATTAGGACACCCTTGTGCATCAAATATACAGCAGTCATTGTCTGCTCCATCCTCACATCACTCCCTCATCAATCCCTGTTCCCTCCACCCTTCTCCATACATCCCTATTCAAACAGCAGTCTTACTCTCCCCTCTTATTTATGAATCTTTCTTATGCTTGCCCTATTGAAAATCTATCCTGTTGGTGGCTTTGCATAAATAATGCTATAATATATATATTTTAAAAAATAACTACAGTAGAACACATCATATTACTACAGAGCCTGTCATATCTGATCCTGTAAGATACAATACCCTCTATTAATACATAGCCTGTCATATCTGATCCTGTAAGATGAAGCAACAGTATGGATTAGTGGTTAGGGCTCTGGACTCTTGACCGGAGGGTCATGGGTTCAATCCCAGGTGGGGGACACAGCTGCTGTACCGTTGAGAAAGGTACTTTACCTAGATTGCTCTAGTAAAAACCCAACTGTAATTACAATGGGTAATTGTATGTAAAAATAATGTGATATCTTGTAACAATTGTAAGTCGCCCCTGGATAAGGGCATCTGCTAAAAATAAATAAATAAATAAATAAATAAATAAATAAATAATAATAATAATAATAATAATAATAATAATAATAATAATAATAATGAACCAAATGTTACAGTGAAAACAGACTTACATGGTAAAAGCTCAAGTTTGTTCCTTCGCTCTGAAGCCTGCAGATTGTAAATTTCAACTTCATTCACTGGGTAGAAAAAAGAGAGAAAAATAGAATTAAAACATGTGAATTAATACACAACACACACAAGACTCCAAACAGCAATCAGAAAAGAAAGCCAGCTTCCTCTTCTACACCCAGGAACTCGAGAGCGGCTATCAGGGAGATACTGGTCACTGGAGGACAAAGGCCAGCCCTGCAGGTGTCTGCAAAGCAATGAGGAAAAACACTCCCTGCCGGTTTTGCCTCCCTGTGAGAGATGGCTTTGTGGTGACGTCAGACCCGGAAGAAGCAGCACAGACACAGACAGACTTGGGTATGAAAAAGCGTTAATCCTGGCTTATCAACCTTGAGGGTGTGTCAATGTCTTCCTTAACAGTGAGATGCTCTACCTGCTGGTTAGGAATTTGCAGCTGTCAAATCCCAGCTACCTTTCCCCGAATCAAACACAGCAGGCAGCGTGTCTCAGATGAAGTGACTGGTGGCCTTTTAAACAAATAAATAAGAACCTGCATAATTTGATCAGACTGAGTTAAGAACATAAGAAAAGTTTGAGAACGAGAAAAAGCCATTCGGCCAATCAAGGCTCATTGCTTTTGAGCACACCCTACTGGGGAAACTAATTTAAAAGCACAGAATCTAGCCTTTTGTTAATGTGCTCAGTGTTTTAGATCCTACTGTGTCACCTGGTAGGCTATTCCATGCATAACTCAATGTAAAAAAATGTTTTTTACTAGTGACGGGACTGAAGTCTTAGCTGATTGGACCCCACATGAACCAATTGAAGCAAACAGTGTTACAAAGCAAAGGTTCATGTGGTTCATTGAAACACTAGGTCATGTGACCCATGAACGGTGTTTAGCAGTAGCTGACAGGAAGGAAACTATTATTTTTTCACCCAATACGTGTCAGGTTAGTGTTTTGTTTTTTATATAAAGACGTGCTCAAATTTGTTGGTACCCTTACAGCTCATTGAAATAATGCTTCAATCCTCCTGAAAAGTGATGAAATTAAAAGTTATTTGATCATGTATACTTGCATGCCTTTGGTATGTCATAGAATAAAGCAAAGAAGCTGTGAAAAGAGATGAATTATTGCTTATTCTACAAAGATATTCTAAAATGGCCTGGACACATTTGTTGGTACCCCTTAGAAAAGATCATAAATAATTGGATTATAGTGATATTTCAAACTAATTAGTTTCTTTAATTAGTATCACACATGTCTCCAATCTTGTAATCAGTCATTCAGCCTATTTAAATGGAGAAAAGTAGTCACTGTGCTGTTTGGTATCATTGTGTGCACCAGACTGAACATGGACCAGAGAAAGCAAAGGAGAGAGTTGTCTGAGGAGATCAGAAAGAAAATAATAGACAAGCATGGTAAAGGTAAAGGCTACAAGACCATCTCCAAGCAGCTTGATGTTCCTGTGACAACAGTTGCAAATATTATTAAGAAGTTTAAGGTCCATGGAACTGTAGCCAACCTCCCTGGGCGCGGCCTGGCACAGGGTGCCTTGAATCTGTGCAGGGCACAATGAAATCTCAAGACTATCAAGGCATTCTGGAGTGAAACTTACTGCCCAATGTCAGAAAGCTCTGTCTCAGTCGCAGGTCATGGGTCCTCCAACAGGATAATGACCCAAAACACACAGCTAAAAGCACCCAAGAATGGATAAGAACAAAACATTGGACTATTCTGAAGTGGCCTTCTATGGGTCCTGATCTGAATCCTATCGAACATCTATGGAAAGAGCTGAAACTTGCAGTCTGGAGAAGGCACCCATCAAACCTGAGACAGCTGGAGCAGTTTGCTCAGGAAGAGTGGGCCAAACTACCTGTTAACAGGTGCCGAAGTCTCATTGAGAGCTACAGAAAACGTTTGATTGCAGTGATTGCCTCTAAAGGTTGTGCAACAAAATATTAGGTTAGCGGTCCCATCATTTTTGTTCATGCCATTTTCATTTGTTTTATTATTTACAATATTTTGTTGAATAAAAAATCAAAAGCAAAGTCTGATTTCTATTAAATATGGAATAAACAATGGTGGATACCAATTACTTTTGTCAGTTAAGTTATTTCAGAGAAAATTGTGCATTCTTCGTTTTTTGTGGAGGGGTTCCAACAAATTTGAGCACGTCTGTAAATAATGGAAAGTAAGGGTCCAAGTACAGACGCTTGCTGTACCCCACTAAGTACATCTCCCAATCCGATTTTACACCTCTCACAATTGTTCTACTTTCTGTTTTTTAACCAGTTCTGTATCCAATTACATGTCATCCCCTGTGTTCCTGCTGATTTTAATTTACTTATTAGTCTTTCATGTGAGACTTTGTGAAGGCTTTTTGAAAATAAGGATAAATGATTTCAAAAGCATTGCCAAAAAGTCAAGTATGTTAGTTAAGTATGACCACCCTTTCTGCTGTTGTTGCTGTATAAATAGTACATTATATATATATATACACACACTATATATATATATATATATATACACACACACATATATATATATATATTATATATATATATATATATATATATATATATATATATACATATATACATATATACATACACACACACTATATATATATATATATATATATATATATATATATATATATATATATATATATATATATATATATAGTATAAATATCTATTGAGACTCACTGTTGTCACCCATTGTCGTTGATGTAGCTGTAGCTGTTCTCTTGTTAGCTCTCCAGGTCTGAAAAAAATAAACTCAAGTTTCAGATCAAGTGCGCTGGTAAACTGGTGGGTAACTTTACATGTGCAATGCAGGCCCTTCAAGTTAAGTTTAGTTTTTACTGTGCACTTTGTTTGGATTTATTTTAGAATCTACCATTTCCCAGAAATGTAAGTTTCGTTATTACTGTGCACTGGGAGGTTTTTCAGGAAATGGGCAGGTTTTTTGGAAAAATAGTTGGCAGAGATCAAGCAAACTACAAGAAAGTCACCTCAGAATTGGCAGCTGTGAAGAATACTTTTCTTATTATTATCTCTATACCTTCGAAAAGTTTTCTTTTGTTTTATATTATTTTATATAGTAAAGTAAAACTACACTTAAACCAACCAGAGTTATTTATGGATTCATATTTGTAGTTTTTATTCTGACAAGTAGAGTGTGAGCTCTAAAATGGAAGGTTGAGAAGTAACACAAAATGTTATTGAAATTAAAACACACCCTACTACAGTCAGTCACCACATATCTGACCCTATAAAATTTGGACTTCAGTGACGGTTAAACGCATGTGACGCATGTCTGATCGCTTCCAATAGGACATTGATTTAACATCTCATCCAGAGGATGGAGCACAAGGTGGTTAAGTGACTCATTCAGTGGCAGAGGTGGGATTTGAACCAGTGACCTTCTAGTTATATATATATATATATATATATATATATATATATATATATATATATATATATATATATACAGTATATATATATATATATATATATATATATATATATATATATATATATATATATATTAATAAATGTGATTGCACACTGGTTTACACAGGAGGCCTAAATGTTTTTCTTCTTTTTGGTAATATTTTTCACAAATATGCAATAAGATTCAACAGGTAAGAACACAAATACATGGCAATTGTAATTGCAGTTTATATATTCATTTAGAATATGTACTGAGAAAAAAGTGGCCCAACATGATTTAACCCTTAAACACAAGGCTAATTATTCAACTTTGATCAATTGGCATATTATCACAGAGGGTATGTAGGCTACTGACATACTGTACATATTTAATATAGTGCAGCAGTGTGGAGTAGTGGTTAGGGCTTTGGACTCTTGACCGGAGGGTCGTGGGTTCAATCCCTGGTAGGGGACACTGCTGCTGTACCCTTGAGCAAGGTACTTTACCTAGATTGCTCCAGTAAAAACCCAACTGTATAAATGGGTAATTGTATGTAAAAAATAAATTGTAAGTCACCCTGGATAAGGGCGTCTGCTAAGAAATAAATAATAATAATAATAATAATAATAATAAACTATTTTATACAGAACAGACACCCAGAGACACAAGGTTAATGTTGTATCTTTTTTTAATGAAGCTCTGCTTTCATGTCTTATTTGCAAAGCAGACTTTTGAGAGAAACAATAAACATTAATTAGAAAACAAAAACAGTTACAAAATGCAAAATAATAATAATTATATTTACAAAATAACATTAACATTAACCAGTAATGGACAGCAGTGCAAATAAAAAAAAAATGTTTACAGAGCTATTGCACAGGTGTCAAGGCTTTCAGACAATGTCTTCCCTCTCATAAGCAGAACATCATTCTCTCAAGTCCCTTCTTGTTTTGCTGTTGCTCGTTTTGTTTTCCACACTTCTTTATTTCCACTCTCTTTGACTCAGGTGAAGCCCATTGATCCTGCAGCCCCCACACTGGTTTCCTCTCCCCGTTCACTTCCTTCCTTCCTGTGTTACAGGTAATAGGACCCCACCTCCTGACCCCCTTCATCAAACATTTCAAACAGATTTCATTTCAATCAGCCGTGCTGCTGTGTTTTCATGAACAGATACAATTGCTCATTTTGAAAACTCTCCTGATAGATAGATATTAATGAACACTCATGGGGACCACACTGAGGTTAAAGGTTTAAACTGCATCATGTTCTTTATATTTCTTACCTGATGAGGATTTTCTATGGCTGTTTCTGAAAAGATTTTATTCACCATGTTTACTAACTATTCCTGCAAAACATTGCTTCTGAAAAAACTCCTGGAGGCTGATTGTGGGGAAGCATATGACTGTTGCACGGGCTGCAGTGCACAATGCTTACCCTGTGGACTCCAATGCCCAGCGCACCACCAATATGCTTCCCCACATTTCCCCAGATTCAGCCTGGACAAGAGTTTTCAGAGTCATTTCTTGCTGGAATAGTTAATCATCTTGACAAATAAAGATCTAAGCAAAAATCACATTGAATCATTCAGCACACACTTAATAGGATACTAAAGGTCAGAAATGTAATATTAAAAATATATTTTAAATTGTATTTTTTTCATGAAAAATCAATTTACATACAGTTATTGCTGATCAAATTTAAATCAAATCTATTGTGTTGGTTAAATTGCAAAAAAAAAAAAGAAATTATAATGACAATCTGACCATCTTTACTTGTATTTGAAGATGGTGCTGAAGTGAGTAAAATGGTCAGAAATGCTCCCTCTTCAGTTCTCAATTGTTTTTGGATGGGGATTCTACAAAATTGATGTCGTTTTGAATAGCATATGTACTTGTTAGGCTAGTTGGTTGCCATGTAAATATTCATTGTCTTGTGTACTTTAATGGTGCTCTGTTTATATGTATACAAGTGGAATAACAAGAACAAGCTTGTTTCCATGTTTAGACTGTCCATTTCTCCTGATTTATCACAATATCAACAATATGTTTGACTGCTGTGTTAGAGTGTCTAGTTCTGTACAGAAATATAAAAAGGATGGAACTCCAGTCATTGGGATAGTTGTGTCAATACCCTCGATTCACCATGAAGTGTGATCCGGGGCTGGAATCACAATATGTGCTTCTGCTGTTTCTGTTGAAATGATACAGAGACAGGGACAGGTTTCACAAGAAACGAAACTTACCTGTGTTTCTGAATTCCAGGAGTTATATAAAGATCTAAGAGGTGGGGCTTTGGACTGAGGCCAGGTTTAGACAAGCAGGCTGAGCAGAGACTGCTGAATCAGTGTGAGAGGGGCAGAGAGGAGAGAGTAGGACAGGAGTTTGAGAATGGCACCCTCTGTCCCAGCACTCCTTCAAGACTAAATCTTACTCCTAATGGGATAGGCCCATTCCCAGTAGAGACTCTAAATGCGGGAGGGACACTGGCCACACAAACAATCGCACCCCCTTCCAAGAACCCAGTCCTGTATACAGAACACGTGATGGGTTTGCATGTGCAGTCCTGGAGTGAGTCAGAAGAGATCTTTCCTTTCTACTGGAGAGAAATAGGGGACTCTCAGTATATCTGCAGGGACATGTCATGTGTTCTTCATCATTGATGAAAGGCTTTGAAATGATAAGCTGTGAAGCTCATTGGTCCTTCATCACACATACAGATATATCTGGAACGGACTGACGGTTCAGCTTTGGGCTTTCACATCTCAAAAGACATAGAGCAGCGACCAGATCCTATTCACTTGCATTAGCTGGCAGAGTTAATGAAATTATGCTGTAGTTTGCTTCAGATTTGTTCTTCTAATATTGTGGAGTGTAGAAAAGGTATAGTGATTCAAGCAGCACTATCATTATACTCTAGCGGTGAAGTCTGAGTTTGCTCTGCAGCCCTCCTTCACAAAAGTTTTGACTTATTTTTTGCAATTGGTTTACCATAAGAATGAACTTTAGCTTGGGTGTCAGTTTTCATAGTGACATCACAATGAAGTCAGAACATTCACTTTCCCAGCAATGACAGACACAACAGAACAGCACAGACCTATGAACACTTACTGATGCTAGACCCCTGCGATATGAGAACCAGGCAGACCCGAAGTGGCTGCTTCAGTTGTTCTCCAGATCCCTGGCATGGATTCTGGGATGTATAAAATCTACATCTCCCTGTTGCCAGTCAGTTTCAGTTCCAATGGTAGAACAGCACATCAGATCCTATTGCAGTGACTTTGAGAGAGGACTGACAGTTGGAAGTGCTCGCGTCACTGCTGTATCCAAGACTGCACACAATCCTGATGTTTCATTCACAAGGAACAACAGTCTCCACAGTGATAGGACTCTCTCTATGTGTGGCTCATTCTGGAGAACAGACTTCCACCCCAATGCAATAACATACAAGTTCCCTGAAGGAATTAGAGACTTGCAGACTCTCAACCTGCCAGGACCAATCACTGTCATCCTGGCTGGCCTTGGTGTAAAAAGGTATAAAAAGACTGATTCAAATCCAACACACAATCACGCAATCCCCTCCTCTCACACATCATGTGTTATATATTATATTTGAAATGGTGAGGATACACAGGTCCTTATTATCACAGCGTTTACGACTGGTAACATTAGAGCTATCAGGGTCGTTACTGATCTGAACAGCAATGCAGGGGGATTCCTCAGTGCTGTAAAATGCTCTATAAAAACACCTTGATCAAAGGGAAGCCGATATCCAACCACCCTTGTATTGAGATGACTAAACTGCCGTTCTTTGTTTCTCCCAGCAGGGGGTGATAATGCCTCGGTGTTGGAGGTATTTTAACCCCTCCAGTTCTGACTTTCAGTTCTGGATTTCTTCAATGGTTACAAAAAATGGAACAAAAACATAGGAAAACCTGCTACAGATGCCTGACACAAGTCTGTTTCAGAAACAATGGGACCAGAGGAAGACAAATCTGACAGACTTTGATAAGAGATGCTTGGTTGGCAGGTGTTTCTGTTTTCAGAAGGCACGGATTACTACCAAAACTTTTTCATAAGGAAGTCTCAAAAGGGATGAGACTCTCTCTATGTACGGGCCATTCTGATTTGACTGCAGATTTCCACCCCCAATATAACATAACCTGAAGGAATTAGAGGCTGGTAATCATTGAGGAATGGTCCCGTATCCCTCCAGCACAATTTAAAAAGCACCTTGCAGAATCGCTACCTGCCACGTCCAATCAGTACCGTGCTGGCTGTCCATGGAGACCCTACACCATATTGACACTGCTATGACAGGCGTGTATTTTTTTGCACAAATAGTGAAAAACCTTTTTCAATAAGCAGATTAATTTAAAATGTATTTATTTATTTATTAGCAGACACCCTTCACCAGGGCGACTTGCAATTGATACAAGATATCATTTTTACATACAATTACATTATTTTTTACACATTATTTTTACATACAATTCCCCATTTATACAGTTGGGTTTTTACTGGAGCAATCTAGGTAAAGTACCTTGCTCAAGGGTACAGCAGCAGTGTCCCCCACCTGGGATTGAACCCACGACCCTCCGGTCAAGAGTCCAGAGTGGAGTAGCAGTGTGGAGTAGAGTCCTAACCACTACTCCACACTGCTGCCCCAAATGCAAAATAAATGACCCATATAACGAAGTGAAAATCATTTGTGTTTAATGTGATTTGTCCTGATTTGTTACAGCTAATATACAGTTTTATATTTTATTACAGATTTCTTCTATCATCTATTAAGTATTTATAACACATTAGTAAATGCTGTTACTGCCCTGTATTACTTGTTCTATAATGCATTATAAAGACCATACAACTCATATTGTAAGCATCTATAATGTGTTAATAAGCTATTTGAAAAAGACACTTTCATATAAAGTGTTACCATAAACTTCAGCATCAAGTTCAAACGCTATTCAGCTAACAGGATTCTACTTTATACAGGGATCTGCTAGAAACTATACTGACATGCTTTTGACATGGCAAGTATTGTGAGCTGCTATTTACACGACCTCACATAGATAGGGATTGGAGCTGACAAAATAATCCCATGAATCTCAGCTGCTGTGCACTTCCATTCATTATATAGGTCTCAAATGTGCAGTGTTGAAAGAAACACCTGCTATAGTAAACATGCACCCTGAGAATAAGTCATAGAAACTGAGCACTTTCTTTAACCTCAAGTAGCACCAGAGCTCATGCTTTTCAGACCTGCACATTTGAGACCTATGTAGCCAATGGAAGTGCAATATAGTAATTATATATATACTGTATATATATATAGTGGAATTATTTAGTGAGCTACTCTCACCTTAAGAGATACTTATCAGTCCTTGCTGTGGAAATTCTAGCACTGTGTAGAGATGCCAGCTAAGTCTGCCACTTGCTGCTATTTATGTATTTGTAATCAATAAATACTCTGGACATACTAAGCATTTTATGTTGAAACACCAGTCCATTTGTGAGTGTTTACAATTACAAAAACACTAACCTGACAGAGTGCTGCCATTTTACCCCCTAACTTTCCTACAAAATTGTGTCAGATTGAACATTCCTTCACCCGAGGAGTGGAGAGGACAGACAGGGAGTTCAATACAAAGGTTTTTCTTAAAACACAAAACAGTCTAGTTCAGCTGGCAGATTGTTACAGTGGAATCATAACTCCAAACCCTAAACCCAGGGAAATCATAACCCCAATAAAGTCCAAGCCCAGGATAGAGCGGCTCAGTGAATGTGGTTTGGAATCTGTGCAGGAGGGTCATTGTGTCAGAGACTCCATAAAATGACAGAATGCCGGCATTAAAGTCCAGATACACTCCTATTCTGGGGGAGCGTGGGTCAGTGATTATAGTGTGATTGTTATTGTGCCAAGCAGTGTAACTGGAACCTGAGCAGAACAAACTCCAGGACTTGTCATTACGTCCAAGAGCACAGGAATGACCCCTTCCTTCCCTGCTGATTCCTTTATATGTGACTCCTATATTAGCCCCTCTCCCACTCCACTCAATCTCCCAGTAACAGCGTGTCCCAGACAAACCCTCTCTGCAAAGTACTTGGGCCCAGCTGTCAAACCTCTCTGGGTGATCAGGATATGGCTGGGTCTCGCTCCTGCATTCCACCTTTCTGTTCCCTTCAGACAGACAGAGCTTTCTATACGCTGTGTTGGGGTCCAGTGTAAGCTGACAGGAATCTGATTGAAGAGAAGATGATGGTTAGAGGAGAGACAATTTGAAAATAAATCACTGAGAAAAAAGACATAACAGCAGGCTCTTTGTATAATGGCTGTGTCTAACATAAGGCTACAACTTGAAAACAGAAGAGGCATTGCGGTACAAAGGTACAAATGGGAGTAATTTGTATTATTTTGGGTAAGTTTGTGTGAATTAATTTTGCAGCTGCCAATCAATGCTCAAAGTATTAGTGCTATTCATTTTAAAATATTATACACTCCCCTCCAACAAGTATTGGGGTAGATGAATACATACAGAATAACTATGAGTGTGGCATTTGTTGCCATTTTACCCACTGTGACAGAGAGAGGATGAACTGTAAATCTCCCTCCCAACCAGAAAGGGCGCCGTGTAAGGTTGGTGGTATGCTTCCTGCTAGATGGGCAGCCTTGACGGTAGGTGGAAACCGGAAGGTGACCATATTAGTGTGAGCGCGTAGTTGTGCGTACCTGGAAGGACTATATTGCAATTAGCTGCAGGGCAGCACTCTATTGGATAAACCATGGCAATGGGTTGATTGCAGGGAGGAGTTTTGGGGTACAAAGGGGAAGCAGCTATGTCAGTACTCCCTGAAAGCAGAAATACAGCCTAAGACTGTGTTTTCCCAGGTGGGCAGCAGTGTGGTCATGGAATCCTTGTACCCCTCGGCCAATCTGACCGCTGCATCCAGCGTGGTGGGCCGGTGTCGGCTGACCCAATTACTGGTCTCTGGCCCCAGCAACTGTACGAACTGCTCGATGGTGATGATCTTGTTCATCTCTTCAGCCATATGTTTGCCAGGGCAGAGCCACCGGGTCACCTGGTCCACCAACTGCTGGGCCATTACTCGTGGTTGACCTTCAGGGCGTTGGTACTCCCGGAACCGGCAGCGGTGCATCTCCTCTGTGAGATCCAGTCGCTGGAGTATGGCTTTCTTCACCAGGTCATAATCCATGGCCTGTTTCTGGGTTAAAGCGTGGTAGGACTCAGGATCATCCTCCTGCAACATTTTCACCACTTTTGCTTTTGGAGGAGCCGCTGCTGGTTCACCGGTTCCCTCCTCTGGTTGGCAGCGAGGAACATGGCGTTCATCATCTCCATCACCACTGCCAAGATCTCCTCAAGACTCAGTGCCTGAGCCTCCATCATTGTGGTTAAGGTTGCAGGGTCCATCTTGACAATTGTGAACAGGATGTGAGTGGTGTGGTAAAACAATGCAATGCCCAGACAGTATCCTCCCAAAATATCCATGTGTATTTTGATCTAAATATAATATAATAATAATACTTATAATTAGCCACCCCTCTACCAGCAATGGTATTGGGGGGGGGACATGGCAGGGTACAGTCCTGATTAAACAAATCAAAACACTCCTCAACCACAATCCTCTGTGGACAAAAAGGTGCTCTGGTCCTCCGGGGATAGTGGTACATGGGTAGTGCTGTACGGTGCTGTGCTGTGCTGTGAGGGACATGCTCCAGGGTTTGGTGCTGGTTCCATGGCTGCAGCTCCCAGCAAAACCAATAACAAAACAAAAACACAAGCTCAGGCTGTATTTCTGCTTTCAGCGCAAGGGCGAGTACTGATGTAGCTGATCCCCCTTTGTACCCAAAAACTCCTCCCTGCAATCAACCCGTCGCCATAGTTTCTCCAATAGAGGGCCGCCACACAGCTGGTTGCAATGGAGTCCTTCCGGGTACGTGCAACTACTTACACCCCCATGGTCATCTTCCGGTTTCCATCTACCGTCAAGACTGCCCATCTAGGAGGAAGCATATCACCAACCTTACTCAGCGCCCTTTCTGGTCGGGAGGGAGATTTACAGTTCAAATTCTTCCTCTCTCTGTCACACCACTCAGACTTTTCTCTCCCTAAATATTTTGGTATCTTTAAATAGTCACATCTTTTCAGAATGGAGTGATGCATCTTTCAATAAAATGTATCAGTTAAAACAGACTTACATTTTATAAACTCAGCTCTGTTCCTTGGCTCTGGAGCCTGCATGCTGTAAACTGCAACTTCATTCACTGGGTAGAAAAAAAAGAGGAAAATAGAACTGCAATATGTGGATTAACATACAACTCACACAAGACTCCAAACAGCAATATGCCATGCTCCTAAAGTGCATCTGTTCAGTTTATCAGTGTAGCAAAGCACCCAGCTAATTCCACCCTCATCAGGAATCTTTCACACAAGAACTAATCTAATACATCTCCAACCACTCTTCCAAAAAGGGAGAATGTCATTGTATATAAAATGATTTACTGGAGGGGCTCCCGAGTGGCGCATCCAGTAAAAGCACTTGCTAGAGTGCAGGATGCGCTCTATAGCCTGGACATCGCCGGTTCGAGTCCAGGCTATTCCACAGCCGACCGTGGACAGGAGCTCCGAGGGGGCGGCGCTCAATTGGCCGAGTGTCGTCCGGGGGGAGGGAGGGTTAGGTCGGCCAGGGTGTCCTCGGCTCACCGCGCACCAGCAACCCCTGTAGTCTGGCCGGGCGCCTGCGGGCTTGCCTGTAAGCTGCCCAGAGCTGCGTTGTCGTCTGACGCTGTAGCTCTGAGGCGGCTGCACGGTGAGTCTGCAGAGTGTAAAGAAGCGGGCGGCTGACGGCACACGCTTCGGAGGACAACGTGTGTTCATCTTCGCCCCTCCCGAGTCAGTGCAGGGGTGGTAGCAGTGAGCTGAGCTAAAAATAATTGGGCATTTCAAATTGGGGAGAAAATAATAAAAACTGATTGGCAACGACTAAATTTTAGAAAAAAAAATGATTTACTGGAAAAAAAACCTTACCTTTTAAACGTCTGTCACTGCTCCTAGACCCCAGTGTATAAACTGCTATTTCATTCACTAAATAAAATACAGAAAACTGTTTAAAACCAAAGATTTTACTGTAGAGGATTTGGAATACAAACATGACCACAACCTCCAATTCCTATAACTCTTTGATGAGAAAGTGCAGGACTATAAGTTAGCACCCTATATGGAATGAATGTGTTGTTTAATGTTTGAATCCCTTTCTCTCTGTTTGAATGCTGTTGTGTTGTTTTCTCATGTAATTACTGCTATCATCACTTGGGATGTCACTGTAAATGAGGTGGGGCGTTTCAACCTGGGGAAAACATTTGAAATAAAACATCTGCAATATTTATATAGCCAGCAATCTGCAAGAATTCTTTATTAATGTCTTGCAAGTCCTGTCCTTCCTCAAGCCATGCTCTATTTGAGAAATCTCTACCAAAGGAATCTATTTCACACCAACCTGTTTTGGTTATTTTGCTTAATCCACCCTTGCAGAAGTCCTCAATATGGTCTTTAATTTCAGATACAGCTTTCCTCACAGCCCCAAAAGAGATGTCTGTATTGAAAGTAACGCTGGGTAAGTCTCCAGCTTCAGGAGGGGCACAGAGAGACTGGAAATTCTACAACAGGAAAGTGGAGAAAAGGAGTTTTCAGTGAAACAGAATGGGGTCCAAAACATTCCCGGGGAAAACCAAGGATTCATTCAATTGGTTCTCCTCCTTAGCTTAGCAATCTCCTGCTCCAGTTTCTTTATGAGTCCTTTATTGCAAGCTTCTTGTTAGCTCCAATCAGCTCAACAACAGTGTGGATCTTCTTAAGACAAACATAAAACTAAGGAACTGTAGTTCATATCTTAAGTCTGATCTAAAACAGTGTTATATATTTGGGGATATTTGTAAATTATGTTTGTTCCATTTATTTTGCAAATAATAATAATAATAATAATAATAATAATAATAATAATAATAATAATAATAATAATAATAATATCACCCTGTGACAGAGACAGAATGATTCTTGGTGATAAATCTCTCTCCCGACCTGTGAGGGTGCTGTGTAAAATGAACAGAGTGTGCCTGGACTGGATAGCCAGACAATTCATTCCCAGGGTTAGAAGGAAGTTGGTCATCTAGAAAGGGGGCGGAGCTACAACACACTAAATCATCAACCCAGAAGGGAACCCACATGGCAGCCGCGGATTGCAGGAGCGGTTGCACTAGTTAAGTCACTAGTTAACCAAGTCACTAGTTAACCAAGGGGTCATGATTGACGGTACAAAAGGGGGTGTAGCGAAGTGATCTGTTTCTTGTTATGGTTAAGCTGAATTGGAAGGAAAGACGTGTGTTATTATCGTGAGTGTTTGTTTTATTAAATATACTGTTTGTTGTTATTTAGACGGCCAGCACAAACCCGGACTACACTGCACATTGTTTCAGGAATAACTGTATTTGCACCACAAGTACTTTAGCACTCACTGTGGACTTGAGTTTGTGTTTTGTGTTAAGTGTGGTTGTATATGATCAGCACTATTATTTCGGGACCAACCCGTGGATTAAATACACAACACTGTAGTGCCTGTTTCTCATTGTTATTGTTTACTGCCGTTTGGTCATCAGACTTATTATAAAAATATAATTATAAAAATAAATAACATTGCACCTTGATTACCGTTGTCTGTCTGTTCATTGATCACTGCTGTATTCCTGCACCTGCACACTGTTAACCACGTTGCCACACACACTCTTGTCAATACCCACTTTACTAGGAATATAAATAATATTAATTAAACACTACAGATTTCAATGTACCAGTGACATTTCTGATGGGGCATTGAGTGATACCCTCTCACCTAACACAGGCATGTTTAACCCTCATAAGGTAACCTGGGTTCCATTTGGACCCCACAGTGCTTTAGTATCAGTTATTATGTGGATCTAGTAACTTGAATTTTGTTTCCTTTTAGGTAGTTGTCAGGCACCCATCCTGTTACACTATGCAAAGGTTAATTCTAGTCCAGGTGGTCTGGTTGAATTTCCGAAATTGTTTTAGATTTAGGGTCCGTATGGACCCCAGTCACAGTGTATCGGCAGGCCCGATCTTCTTGTGTGAATATCTCAGGCACCTGTTTGTTTGAAAGAACAGAAACAGAGCTTTCCAATGATGTATTGTATGTCCTGAACAGACGTTCCTAAGCGAAACTACAGCAAACCAAAACTAAGGCTCGAGTCATGTGACATGAGTCAGCTCCTAAGTTTCGTTTGTTGCCCATTACTCGGTTTAATCAGAACTGCTTATTTAACAACATAAAACAAACAAACATGGTATATAGCATTATTATTTCACTGTATGTACACTGCTATCTCTTAAGAAATCTGTAATATTGCAGGACAATGCAGCAGTGTAATCGTAACAGATTATTATTATTATTATTATTATTATTATTATTATTATTATTATTATTATTATTATTTATTAGCAGATGCCCTTATCCAGGGCGGCTTACAATTATTACAAAATATCACATTACAGAATATCACATTACAGTCAAGAGCAGTTTACAGTAACATCAGTTGAAAATAAGATCAAATTAAAATAAGAGCAAAATAATGAATACAATAAATAATTACATTTAAGAGCGAGTTTGACTAAGAGCAGTTAACTTATAGTAAAAATATGTGCTTATACGAGTAAAGTCAATTAAGTAAGTAAGATATGTGGATGAGAATGATTTAAAAAAATGTGAATATGGATACCTAGCCAGCCAGAAGCAATATCACTATTCACATTAACAATTACAACAAAGTTACAGTATTTTGATAAAATTGAAATAAAACTCTTTCCTATCAATTGTATCTTGTATTTATATAGGTGTAACAAGAACCAAAAAGTAATGTTTTACCTTATCCACTAAATAAAAAATATATACAATATCTGGCAAGACTGTATACTCTGTGGGTGATGGAGCATCCCAAACATTTATTTATAGGCTAAAAAACAACAAATTATTACAAATGAGTTAAATTCATCCCCCCCCTCTTTCTCTCTCTCTCTCTCTCTCTCTCTCTCTCTCTCTCTCTCTCTGCCTTGACACACTTTTGTCTGAAACGGCTCCTCATATGACAAACTATATATTTATGCCTACTTTCTTTTAATAACAAAGAAGCATCTTATTTAGCGATGTTTGTGACAATATGATTTAGCATGTGGTGCAGCTGAGAATTTACAAAACAAATCAAATATTCTTTTTTGGGATCTGGACTGACTATCTGGTGTGTCTGTGGCGCTACAGGAAGAGGGCAGCAGTCTCACAAGATCCGTCTGTTACTCATGGCGATGACACGGAGAGGTGGGGAAGAGGGTGTGTTGGTTTTCCCTCTCTCTGAGTGGCTGAGAGGTGGGCCTTGGGGGATTGCTCTACCCATAAGAACTGCGCTTGGTTGTGCATTCGGGTGGCCGGAGAGAGGATACCCAGTGACGCTGGCGGAAGACGTCAGTATGAACAAAGAACAGGCAAGCATTAAAAAAAGAATAAACGCAATAATTACGTACCCGATGGGACGTGTGTAGCTGTACAGGGAACTCTTCCCACCCCAGTGTATAGGATACCTGAGCGTAGGACGGAGGCCCGTTCTGACCAGCTTAGTGGCAGTGGGGGCACTGCACAAGCAGCATTTTTGTTTTGTAGTTTTATTACTGTGTTTTATTTTCCTTTTTTCTTTCGCCTTGTGTGTTCATTATTATTTCGAGCACCTGAGAGTGTGCCAGTTTGTTTTACTGTTTACCAGTATTGGTATTCCTGTGGTCCTGTTTACCATTGCCGGTACTCAGGCCATGGACAACAGCGCCCTCTGCGGGCTAAAAAGAAAAGACTTCAAAAATAATAAAACTGGGCACCAGTGCAGTGTTTTCAAATACAACTTCTGTCTCCCGTGTGTGTCAGTGAATTGCCCACCACCCTTCCACAGGGACATTTTCAATAACTGTTTTACTTTTCACAGTTTAACCAATTAAACTATAATATCTTAAACAACTAGTCTGATATAATACTAGGAATATAAATAATAGTGATTAAACAATGTACCACAACATTTCTGAACAAATCCTTCTTACCCTGAAATACATTACAATTTTCTTAATCTATTATACTTTAGGTAGTGCAATTAAAAACTATGGCTCTTTATATAACTCTTAATAAAAAATTAAAATCTGATCTACTGTGAAATGTGTAATCTTGTAAACAGATTGTTAAATATCCCTAGGATTCTTATTTTCTAGGATAACTACAAAGAAATGGCTCAAATGCTTACCTGTTTCCCAGTCCTTTCTGTCTCAGCTGAGACTGTATCATGGCTCTTGTGCTCCTTGTCTGTACACATCAAGCAAATACACGTCTGATCGGTTTCACAAAAGACCTCCAAAACTCGTTGGTGTTCTGCACAAAGCTTCTGCTCCAGATTTCCAATTGCATTGATCAGCTTGTGCCTCTTGAAAGCAGCCCCCTCACAGTGTGGCTTGATGTGTGTTTCACAGTAAGAGGCCAGGCACATCAAACAGGATTTCAGAGCTCTGAACTTTCTCCCAGTGCAGAAATCACATGGCACATCTCCAGGTCCAGCATAACTTTGAGCAGGAGGAGGATTGAGTCCTGTCTTCTCTAATTCCTCCACAACTTCAGCCAGTATGGTGTTTCTGCACAGAACAGGCCTTGGGGTAAAGGTCTCTCTGCACTGGGGGCAGCTGTAGACACCTGTATGATCAATTTGATCCCAGCAGTTCTTAATACACCCCAGACAGTAACTGTGTCCACATGGAATAATGACTGGGTCCTTCAATATCTCCTGGCACACTGAACAGTTAAACCGGTCCTTTCCTACCAGAATATTCACTTCTGCCATTTCTGTTGCCGTGAAACAGAGAGACTGACAAATTCACAACAAACAGAAAGTTTAAAGCTCTAAGAGGCGGGGTTTTAGACTGAGGGCAGGTTTGGATAAACAACTTGAGCGGAAACTGAGTTACGTGTCAAAAATGTGTCATTTCCTGAGATCTCTCCTGCTCAGCTCACTAGTTTCAGTGCACACAAGCCATGCATTCCACACTGGGAGTTGCTGTGTGTTTTAAGACACTAGACCAGAATCTCTGCTGGAAAGTCTACCAGCACTTTAGAGACACCATAGTGGAGTGTTCTAACATGTTCAAGAGAGATATCAATTTTGAGTGAATCTAGGAGCAGTGCAGTAATGTTGGAATCGGTTAACAGGGATATACTCTTTCAAAGATTAGGGAACAATACAATAATACAATATAATAGGGATTTATACAGATCCTGCTGTGAAACGCCTCAAAGCGCTGTACATGGAATAATAATAATAATAATAATAATAAAACGCTTTGTTAAAACAAAAGTTTTTTAATCTTGATTTAACAATTGGTACCTGAATGCCCTCCCTGCCTCCCACAGTGTGGAGTCCAGCCTTCAGGATGGTCAGGAGACCTGCAGTAGAAGAGTGTAGAGAACGGACTGGAACATATTCAGACAACATGTCTGAAAGGTACTGATGAGCTGGGTCATGAAGGATCTGAACAACACAACAAGATCTTCAAATCAATCGTGCTTTGGGAAAAGGGAAAAGTATTATGTTAAATACAAAAAGAACATAACCATCGTCTTAAAATACAATTTGTGATTCTTAAAATGACTCTGATGAGTGATTGGAGTGTGACCCTCCTTATAACATCACAACATGTTCCTCTGTGAAAGGACTCTAAAGTCAATGGAGATTCAAGGAAGCTTTGGGCATGTTTAGACTGCATATGTTATTATTTAACTACATGTTTATAGTGTGTTAGATCTCAGCCTTGTATACAATACAAACAGGATTGGTTTGTGCAGATTTGCTGTTCTGTTCAGTAGAATGTCTTTGTCCACAAGTATCAGCACTTTAATTAGTGAGCACTGTTTCTAGTTTAATATAAAATGTCTGTACATTCAAAATTAGCATGTATAGCATGTTTAGCTATTTCTGTATCCTTGCCCATCTCTCCCTTCCTCTACAGTGCCTTGCATAAGTATTCACCCACCTTGGACTTTTCCACATTTTGTAGTGTTACAACCTGGAATTAAAATTGATTTAATTAAGATTTTTTGTCACTGATCTACACAAAATAGTCCATAATGTCGAAGTGGGGAAAAAATCTACATATTTTTCAAAATTATTTACAAATAAAAAACTGAAAAGTCTTGATTGCATAAGCATTCACCCCCTTTGCTGTGACACCCCTAAATAAGCTCTGGTGCAACCAATTGTCTTCAGAAGTCACATAATTAGTTAAATGGAGTCCACCTGTGTGCAATTAAAGTGTCACATGATCTCAGATTAAATACACCTGTTTCTGGAAGGCCCCAGAGTTTGTTAGAGAGCATATCTAAACAAACAGTATCATGAAGACCAAGGAGCTATCAAAACAAGTCCGGGATAAAGTTCTGGAGAAACACCAATCAGGGTTGGGTTATAAAAAAATATCCCAAACTCTGAACATCCCCCGGAGCACCCTTAAATCCATTATTAAAAAATGGAAAGACTATGGCACAACCGCGACTTTGCCTAGAGAAGGCCGTCCACCAAAACTCAGTGACCAGGTAAGGAGGGCATTAGTCAGAGAAGCAACCAAGAGGCCAATGGTAACTCTGAAGGAGCTGGAGAGATCTACAGGTGAGATGGGAGAAACCGTCAATGGGACAACTATAACCCGAACGCTCCACAAAGCTGGGCTTTATGGAAGAGTGGCTAGAAGAAAGCCATTGCTGAAAAAAACCCATATCAAATCCCGTTTGGATTTTGCCAAAAGGCATGTGGGAGACACAGCAAACATGTGGAAAAAAAGGTTCTCTGGTCTGATGAGACCAAAACTGAACTTTTTGGCCTTAGCGCAAAACGCTATGTGTGGTGCAAAGCCAACACTGCTCATCACCCTGCGAACACCATCCCCACGGTAAAGCATGGTGGTGGCAGCATCATATTATGGGGATGCTTTTCATCGGCAGGGACTGGGAAACTGGTCAGGATTGAGAGCAAGATGGATGGAGCCAAATACAGGGAAATTCTAGAGGAAAACCTGTTTCAGTCTGCAAGAGACCTGGGACTAGGGCGGAAGTTCACCTTCCAGCAGGACAATGACCCTAAACACACAGCCAAAGCTACACTGGAGTGGTTTAAAAACAAGAACCTGAATGTCTTAGAATGGCCCAGTCAAAGCCCAGACCTCAATCCGATTGAGAATCTGTGGCAAGACTTGAAAATTGCTGTTCACCAATGGTCTCCATCCAACTTGACAGAGCTTGAGCAATTTTGCCAAGAAGAATGGGCAAAAATTGCAGGATCCAGATGTGCAAAGCTGGTAGAGACTTACCCAAAAAGATTCACAGCTGTAATTGCTGCCAAAGGTGCTTCTACCAAGTATTGACTCAGGGGGGTGAATACTTATGCAACCAACAAATGTCTTTTTTTTGTTTAATTAACTTTTGTGTCACAATAAAACATATTTTGCACCTTCAAAGTGTTAAGTATGTTGTGTAAATCAAATGGTAAAAATCCCAATTAAATCCATTTTAATTCCAGGTTGTAACACTACAAAATGTGGAAAAGTCCAAGGGGGGTGAATACTTATGCAAGGCACTGTACCTCTCTTTACCAACGTCTCTTTCACTTCCCTCTCATCTATCTCTCTTGCTCAGCTCCTCTCCTCCCTTCTTCCCCCTGTCAAACTCAAAATGACTTTATTCGCATGACAAGGTTTGCAAAAAGTACTGCCAAAGCTAGTGCATCCAATACACTGCAATGCTCCTCACTATAAGAGCACAGCAGATGCACTAGGAGGCTGCATGAGGTGGCTGCAGGATGCAATGTATTGTGCAGCTATTTCTGCTGCTTCTCCCTCTGCTCTAGACAGAAGACTGGACACCTGAGAGCCGAGAGCACCAGTGTGAAATCACAGCTAAGGGGTGTCGTGCACAATGACATCACATACCATGACATCATAGTGAAGTCAGAAAAATCAGTTTTCATGAAAGGAACAGATGCAAGAGAACAGAAGAGTTTATCTACTGATACTATACACTGTGATGTGAGAAATGGTCTGACCTTCACAGGACTGATTCTATTGACAGTGCTATGACAGGTGTATCAGTACCATAGTGTACACCCTATTGATAATGCAGGTGAATGAGTTCCATGGTGGCCCGACATTCTTATTGCAGTGAGACAGAGATATTGATGATTTCACAACAACAAACTAAACTTCCCTGTGTTTTTGATTTCCAGGAGTTCTATAAAGGTCTAAGAGGGGTTTGTATTGAGGCCAGGTTTAGAAAAGCATTGAGGTAATCCACACAGGCATCCAATTCAAAACTTGCACCAGACCAGATTAAAAAGATGTCATCAGTATAATGTGTTGTGAGTAAACATGGTGATGTTCTGAAAATCCATAAAAAGATTGGCATAATCCAGGGAAAAATAAGCACCCATGGCTGTGCCCTGTACCTGCAAATAAAACTTCTTTAAATAAAAATACAAATTCTTGTGTAAAAAATAAAAATTCTAGTGAGAGCAATTTGTGCCATATCAAGTGAACAAACTGTGGTTAGTTTATCTAAAAAGATCCTCAATGCATTTAAGCCATCTGCATGTGGGATATTGATGTACAATCACAACATCAGGGGAAATAAGGATAACGTTCTGATTTTGTAACTTCATTTTATAAAGTTGTTTTATGAACGCATCCCTTAGAGTTGAGGGTAACTCCACCACTAGTGGTCTGAGATACTAATCAATGTAATTTGACAGAGGTTCAATGAGAGAACCAAGAGCAGAAACTATGGGATGACCTGGTGGATTATCAAGTGATTTATGGAGCTCAGGTAGCACATATAGTACAGGCTTAACAGGAGAGTTACTCTTCAGATACAGATGTGCATTATCAGACATGCAGCCAGATTCCAATGCAGATTCCAATGCAATGACACAGAGACAGGGATGGGTTTCACAAGAAACGAAACTTACCTGAGTTTCTGAATTCCAGGAGTTATATAAAGCTCTAAGAGGCAGGGTTTTGGACCAAGTTTTAATAAATAGGTTTAGCAGAAACTGAGATGTTTGCTACCATTGATCATTCACTGAGATCTCTCGTGTTATTATTATTCTTTTTTTATGTAACACCATTTATTCAACGTTTCAAATTATTGCCATTTGACTCATAAAATGATAGTGTTTTATAATTAGGTTGTTTAATAAGTAAGGTTATAAACAAAACTCTAAAGCTACTACAAATTCTTAAAAAATGGAGCTTTTTGCAATTCATAAATAAATAAACAATGAAGCCCTTTGCAAAGCACAGATATTTTGTTCATCCTTTTACGCTTTTGTTGTCTTCGTGTTTGGTGATCGCATAACCAATTACTTTAAGCTTAGAAGTGTCTGTCCCATGGCTATAAGATGCAATACACTGTACACTAGCCTTCAGTAGAATCTGTCATGGGTACCTACCATGGACCAAAAAGTCACATTTCTACCCCCAAAATTAATGAAATCAGGATAACTGGGCATTCGTTGCCAATGGCTTTATTATGGATGTGGGCTACCAGCACCAGGCTTGAACGTCAACCTAGAGTTGAAATAAAATCTCTTAAACCTCATTCAGACACACCAATATATTTAGAAAGTGAGGGATCTGAGTGGATAAAATGGACAGAAATGCCCCCACTTCAGTTCTCAATTGTTTTTGGAGTGGAGGGGAGTTTTCTTCAACAAGGAGAACAATTGGAATAACAATACATTCCTTTATACAGGCAATCAATAGGTACAAGATGACTTTTCCTCATGTTATTATTGTAATTTTGTTTGTAAATTATCTCATTGGATTTTTGAAATGGTGGATAATTACCCTGACAAGCATTTAATTAGATGCATCAGGTCTACTTGTTAGACAGTTCAAAGTTCCAATATTGTAATTGTTTGTTTATTTTAACAATAATGTGAGTGAAATATCATCATAAGAAAGAAGACGTTTCCATGGATATCGTAAATCACAATCCAATTGCATTACATGTGCAATCTGCCCACAGTGGAAAAGCAGAAACGTGTTTTAGGCCTTACCTTTGTCGCCCTCTACAGGAAAAACTTTGCACCTGCATAGAGTCTGAATGAAAGCAATTCTTTTCACTTGGCACTTTACGTGGTCTGTGTTTACCTGCTGTGTGTTTATTCCCTCCCTGCTGTATTCCGACACTGCTTTGTATATCTTTTGTGTGTGTATTCCCGTGTATAATGTAACCCGCCTGCCTGTTTGTAGGAATGGGGAGTCAATCCCTATGTCCCTAGATCCGTGCCTCTTTAATACAGCTGTGATCTATGCCTTTTATGCAGCTGTGATCTGTGCCTCTTTTATGCAGCTGTGATCTGTGACTCTTTTATGCAGCTGTGATCCGTGCCTCTTTTATGCAGCTGTGATCCATGCCTCTTTTATACAGCTGTGATCCGTGCCTCTTTTATGCAGCTGTGATCCATGCCTCTTTTATACAGCTGTGATCCGTGCCTCTTTTATGCAGCTGTGATCCGTGCCTCTTTTATACAGTTGAGATCCATGCCTCTTTTATGCAGCTGAGATCCATGCCTCTTTTATGCAGCTGTGATCCGTACCTCTTTTATACAGCTGAGATCCATGCCTCTTTTATGCAGCTGTGATCCGTGCCTCTTTTATGCAGCTGTGATCCGTGCCTCTTTTATGCAGCTGTGATCCGTGCCTCTTTTATACAGCTGAGATCCATGCCTCTTTTATGCAGCTGTGATCCGTGCCTCTTTTATGCAGCTGTGATCCATGCCTCTTTTATGCAGCTGTGATCCGTGCCTCTTTTATACAGCTGTGATCCGTGCCTCTTTTATGCAGCTGTGATCCGTGCCTCTTTTATACAGCTGAGATCCATGCCTCTTTTATACAGCTGTGATCCGTGCCTCTTTTATGCAGCTGTGATCCGTGCCTCTTTTATGCAGCTAAGATCCATGCCTCTTTTATACAGCTGTGATCCGTGCCTCTTTTATGCAGCTGTGATCCGTGCCTCTTTTATACAGCTGAGATCCATGCCTCTTTTATGCAGCTGTGATCCCTGCCTCTTTTATGCAGCTGTGATCCGTGCCTCTTTTATGCAGCTGTGATCCGTGCCTCTTTTATACAGCTGAGATCCATGCCTCTTTTATACAGCTGTGATCCGTGCCTCTTTTATGCAGCTGTGATCCGTGCCTCTTTTATGCAGCTGTGATCTGTGACTCTTTTATGCAGCTGTGATCTGTGCCTTTTTTATACAGCTGTGATCCGTGCCTCTTTTATACAGCTGTGATCCGTGCCTCTTTTATGCAGCTGTGATCCGTGCCTCTTTTATACAGTTGAGATCCATGCCTCTTTTATGCAGCTGTGATCTGTGACTCTTTTATGCAGCTGTGATCCATGCCTCTTTTATACAGCTGTGATCCGTGCCTCTTTTATACAGCTGTGATCCGTGCCTCTTTTATGCAGCTGTGATCCGTGCCTCTTTTATACAGTTGAGATCCATGCCTCTTTTATGCAGCTGAGATCCGTGCCTCTTTTATACAGCTGTGATCCGTGCCTCTTTTATGCAGCTGTGATCCGTGCCTCTTTTATACAGCTGAGATCCATGCCTCTTTTATACAGCTGTGATCCGTGCCTCTTTTATGCAGCTGTGATCCGTGCCTCTTTTATGCAGCTGTGATCCGTGCCTCTTTTATACAGCTGTGATCCGTGCCTCTTTTATGCAGCTGTGATCCGTGCCTCTTTTATGCAGCTGTGATCCGTGCCTCTTTTATGCAGCTGTGATCTGTGCCTCTTTTATACAGCTAAGATCCATGCCTCTTTTATGCAGCTGTGATCCGTGCCTCTTTTATGCAGCTGTGATCCGTGCCTCTTTTATGCAGCTGTGATCTGTGCCTCTTTTATACAGCTAAGATCCATGCCTCTTTTATGCAGCTGTGATCCGTGCCTCTTTTATGCAGCTGTGATCCGTGCCTCTTTTATACAGCTGTGATCCATGCCTCTTTTATACAGCTAAGATCCATGCCTCTTTTATACAGCTGTGATCCGTGCCTCTTTTATGCAGCTGAGATCCATGCCTCTTTTATACAGCTGTGATCCGTGCCTCTTTTATGCAGTTGTGATCCGTGCCTCTTTTAAACAGCTAAGATCCATGCCTCTTTTATACAGCTGTGATCCGTGCCTCTTTTATGCAGCTGTGATCCGTGCCTCTTTTATACAGCTGAGATCCATGCCTCTTTTATACAGCTGTGATCCGTGCCTCTTTTATGCAGCTGTGATCCGTGCCTCTTTTATGCAGCTGTGATCCGTGCCTCTTTTATACAGCTGTGATCCGTGCCTCTTTTATGCAGCTGAGATCCCTGCCTCTTTTATGCAGCTGTGATCCGTGCCTCTTTTATGCAGCTGTGATCCGTGCCTCTTTTATACAGCTGAGATCCATGCCTCTTTTATACAGCTGTGATCCGTGCCTCTTTTATGCAGCTGTGATCCGTGCCTCTTTTATGCAGCTGTGATCCGTGCCTCTTTTATACAGCTGTGATCCGTGCCTCTTTTATGCAGCTGTGATCCGTGCCTCTTTTATGCAGCTGTGATCCGTGCCTCTTTTATGCAGCTGTGATCTGTGCCTCTTTTATACAGCTAAGATCCATGCCTCTTTTATGCAGCTGTGATCCGTGCCTCTTTTATGCAGCTGTGATCCGTGCCTCTTTTATGCAGCTGTGATCTGTGCCTCTTTTATACAGCTAAGATCCATGCCTCTTTTATGCAGCTGTGATCCGTGCCTCTTTTATGCAGCTGTGATCCGTGCCTCTTTTATACAGCTGTGATCCATGCCTCTTTTATACAGCTAAGATCCATGCCTCTTTTATACAGCTGTGATCCGTGCCTCTTTTATGCAGCTGAGATCCATGCCTCTTTTATACAGCTGTGATCCGTGCCTCTTTTATGCAGTTGTGATCCGTGCCTCTTTTAAACAGCTAAGATCCATGCCTCTTTTATACAGCTGTGATCCGTGCCTCTTTTATGCAGCTGAGATCCATGCCTCTTTTATACAGCTGTGATCCGTGCCTCTTTTATACAGCTGTGATCCGTGCCTCTTTTAAACAGCTAAGATCCATGCCTCTTTTATACATTTGAGATCCATGCCTCTTTTATACAGCTGAGATCCGTGCCTCTTTTATGCAGCTGAGATCCATGCCTCTTTTATACATTTGAGATCCATGCCTCTTTTATACAGCTGAGATCCATGCCTCTTTTATACAGCTGAGATCCATGCCTCTTTTATACAGCTGTGATCCGTGCCTCTTTTATGCAGCTGTGATCCGTGCCTCTTTTATACAGCTGTGATCCGTGCCTCTTTTATGCAGCTGTGATCCGTGCCTCTTTTATACAGCTGTGATCCGTGCCTCTTTTATACAGCTGTGATCCTTGCCTCTTTTATACAGCTGTGATCCGTGCCTCTTTTATGCAGCTGTGATCCGTGCCTCTTTTATGCAGCTGTGATCCATGCCTCTTTTATACAGCTGTGATCCGTGCCTCTTTTATACAGCTGTGATCCATGCCTCTTTTATACAGCTGTGATCCGTGCCTCTTTTATGCAGCTGTGATCCGTGCCTCTTTTATGCAGCTGTGATCCGTGCCTCTTTTATGCAGCTGTGATCCGTGCCTCTTTTATAGAGCTGTGATCCATGCCTCTTTTATGCAGCTGTGCCTGGGCTCGACTGCTTGTTAAATCATTCAATCAGGCCCAGGCACAGTCTGCAAGTGAAGTGATTTGTCAGGGAAGGTAATTACTCCTTCCCTGCCGACCTAAAACACCCATGTACACCAAACATTCATACATTTTAAATAATAATAACATGACACAAATACAAAACAATACATAAGAACATAAGAACATAAGAAAGTTTACAAATGAGAGGAGGCCATTCAGCCCATCTTGCTCGTTTGGTTGTTATAAACATAAGGGCAGGATGTACCCCGTCACACATGTATATCTCTGCACGCGGTGAAGTCTGTGTCAACAACTGTTTCCAAGTACCAGGGGTTGTGATAAGTGCAAGTGGTGTAATGAATAAATAAACAGTCCTGAAACAATACTTCCTAATAATGTCCGTGTTTTATTTATTTAAAAGCATCCATCCCTCTACCAACTATGGTATCGGGGGGAACATGGCTGGCTTGCAGGCCAAACAAAAACAAACAAAAGAAACCAAAACAATCCACTATAATCCCCACACGTCCTGTGCTCCTTAATCCGGGGGGGGGGGGGGGGGCTGGTGTTTGTGAAGTGAAGGTAGTGCTCCGGTGGTTCAGGCTGGCTCCGTGGCTGCATCCCCTCGCTCCTACTCCTCCTCTGTAAACACACAACAAAACAGCATGTAATATAAAACAACAAAGAGCTCCAGCTGGTCGCTCATTCTCTCAGCGCAAGGGGAGGTACTGACGTAGCTGCTTCCCCTTTGTACCCACAAAACTCCTCCCTGCAATCAACCCGTCACCATGGTTTCTCCAATAAAGGGCCGTCCCGCAGCTGATTGCAATGGAGTTGTTCCGAGCACTTGCAACTACGCGCTCCCCCTAATATGGTCACCTTCTGGCTTCCACCTACCATCAAGGCGGTCCATCTAGGAGGCAGCATACCACCGTCCTTACATAGTGTCCTTTCTGATCGGGAGAGAGATTTACAACATTGATACTTTCTCTCTCTATCACAGGGGTTTATTAGTAAATTGACACAAAAATTGGTTTGATTAATGGTATGTGTATTGGTTTGGGTTGTTTGTGTATTATGGCTTGTTGTGCACCACTAATTTAATTATTTTTTAATATTACATATGTGACATTAAATGTTGTTTTTTTGTATTTTGACACTGGGTTAACGGGGGACAATTGGAATGCACATGAGTCTTCCAAGGAGCCAGCCACCATCAAACACCTCCAGGTGCAGCATTCCAGCACACCTGTATTTGCCCCGTCTAAACAGTGGCTATAGAAAGTTTACACCCCCTTGAACTTTTTTCACATTTTGTTGTGTCAGTGCCTTAGAGTTTCATGCATTTAAATGAGGATTTTTTCCACTTATCTACACACCATACTCCACACTGTTAAGGGGAAAAAAGTTTTTATTGCGAAAACAATTATATATTAAAAATATAAAACTGAAAGACCATAACTGGATAAGTCTCCACCCCCCTGAGTTAATACTTGGTGGAAGCACCTTTGGCAGGGTAGGGTGACCTGAGATAACCTAGCTAGTGTACCTGTGTAGCTGACGACTACGTCACCTTGTTTTTGGTAAGGCAAGGACCTTAGTAACCGAATAGTTAGGTTCTTTGTTCCCTGGGTTCCCCCACACACACACAATGGAACGGCGTCTGGTAAAACAAATTTTATTGTTCTCAACAGGGTAAAAATTATTAAAACCAAACCACACAGTAATAGAAAAAAGAAAAAAGTTCATGGACATGGACAATTACTGTTTGACAAAACAAACAAGGACAAAGAAATAGTCCAGGGGGTAGACCCCACACTCCCGGGGCTTCCCCCCAACTTCCTCGGTCCGCTTCTGTTTCCTCCCACCAATGCGGGAACCACCACCCCCTGCTGGATCTCTTCACTGCCAATCAGCTGCCACCTCTGACAGGAGAGCGGGGCAAAGAAAAGGGGCCATCAGGAACTGACATACAGGTAAGTAAACTACACCTTCCACCCGAAAGTTCTGGTCACTTCCCTTCGAGTTTCTCTCCTCTCTCTCGTCACGCTCCCTGGACCTCGTCCCGATTCCGTCTGCCGCCACTGGACCCGACCTGAAAGCTGGACTCCAGACCTAAAGGCAAGGTAGGTAAACCACTGGAGGCGTCAAACACACTCTGACGGGGGTCCAGGGGGCCAACCAGTTCAGGTAAGCAGTATAGACAAAACAGTTAACACAGAACTTGACGATTGATTGTCCTTTCCCCTCTTCCAGAGATCAAGGAAAACGATGTTTGTAAAATCCTTGAATGGAAGAATTATTGTCACCCAATGCACAGAGAGAAAAAAAAACAACAAAACATGTAAAAAAAAATACAACCAACCACTCTGCATTGTCCCAACACAACAAAAGAAACAAGACAAAACTCCAAACCCGTTCCTAAATGTTGTTCCAGTGCTAGTCCGTCCCCACAACGAAGTTCTTGTTGCCAAATAGTCGTTTCCCCAAATATTCAAAAACAATAAATCTTCCACAGTATATTTTCCCCAAGGCTGTGCGCTCTGCCTGCACACACTCCTGCTGGTTCTCTACGTGTTCCTCTTCTGCTCTCAAATCCAGCCCTTTATATTGTCCTGCCTGGACTGCCATTGGCTGTGGCGATAACCAGGCAGGACTTCCAGTTGCTGTGGAGAAAATGCTCTACCCACAGTCAACCACAACCACATAAAACCAACTGGGGGTTGAGATAAGCAGATTCCAGTAAAAAAAAAAAAACATTACGCAAAACCCATTTAAAATTCGTCACTTGTGACACTTGCACACCTAGGTTTGGCAATATTTGACCATTCTTCTTTACAAAACTGTTCAAGCTCTGTCAAGTTCCTTGGGGAGCGTTGATGGACAGCAATCTTCAAGTCATTCCTCACATTTTTGATAGGTTTTAGGTCGGGGCTCTGACTGGGCCACTCAAGAACATTTACCTTTTGTTTCTTAGCCACTCCAGTGTAGCTTTGGCTGTGTGCTTTGGGTCGTTGTCATGCTGAATGGCGAACTTCCATCCCCGTTTCAGCTTTCTTGCAGAGGGCAGCAGGCTTTCCTCAAGGACTTCTCTGTACTTTACTCCATTCATTTTCCCTTCTATCCTGACAAGTGCCCCAGTCCCTGCCGATGAGAAACATCCCCATAACATGATGCTGCCATCACCATGCTTCACAGTAGGGATGGTGTTCTTTGGGTGATGCTCTGTGTTGGGTTTGCACCAAACATAACGCTTTGCATTTAGGCCAAAAAGTTCCATTTTAGTTTCGTCAGACCACAAAACTTTTTGCCACATGGCTACAGAATCTCCTGAGTGTTTTTTGCATACTTCGAATGGGATTCAAGGTGGGCTTTCTTGAGTAATGGTTTCCTTCTTGCCACCCTACAATACAGGCCAGATTTGTGGAGTGCTTGGGATATTGTTGTCACATGCACACTTTGACCAGTCTTGGCCATAAAAGCCTGTATCTCTTTCAAAGTTGCCATTGGTCTCTTGGTAGCCTCTCTGATCAGTCTCCTTCTTGCTTGGTCATCTAGTTTGGAGGGATGGCCTGATCTAGGCAGGGTCTTTGTGGTGCCATACACCTTCCACTTCTTAATAATCGTCTTGACTGTGCTCCAAGGGATAATCAAGGCCTTTGATATTTTTTATACCCATCCCCTTTCAACAATTTTGTCCTTTGAGTTCTTTTGAAAGCGCCTTGATGCTCATGGTTGAGTCTTTGCTTTGAAATGCACTACCCAGCAGAGGGAACCTACAGGAACTGCTGAATTTATCCTGAAATCATGTGAATCACTACAATTTAACACAGGTGGAGGCCACTTAACTTGGTGTGTGATTTTGAAGGCGATTGGTTACACCTGAGCTAATTTAGGAAAATAGTTGTTTTTATTTTTTGTTATAATCCAGGTCTGGTGACCAAATAATAAACTTCAGTTATACACCGGGATGTGTAAAACACGAAGAACAGTAAAAGGGATTGCAGCCCTAAACAATAAACACAGTATCTCTCCCACAATATACAACCATGTGCTGTTCTGGGTTCAGTGCTGGCCCTTAGCGACAGCTCCAGAACGTGTTAGCCATCTATAAACACACAATTATAGACAAGACAAACAAAACAAACACTCACAATACTCTTAATACACAGTGCATGGGTTTCCGGGTCTACTTCAACACCAAAAACGAAGGAAAAGATTTACAATAATCCGGCCCCTTTATACTGTCATGCATGGCCCCTTGGGAAACGATTGTAGCTGTCTCTATGGCTTGCAGCTGTTAACTCTTTTACCTTGTGGGTCAATAAGTTCCTGCAACGGAGTCTCGCCTTCTTCCAGGCTGACCGACTTCCCAACCCAGGAAATGAACTGTCAGGCCAACCTGTCCAAAGCCTTTCCCTTTTGCTGCTTAGCACCCTCACAGGTCGGGAGGGAGATTTACAACCAGAACTCATTATATTTCTGTCACAGTTACCTATTAAATGTTACCTCAAGCTTAACCCTTTGCGATCCTATGTCGGACCTGATCCAATTATTCCTTTCCGGTCCATTGTCGGACCCTGTCCGACATCATCAAAAAAACGCAAAAAACGGGTTTCTAGTCATTTTTTTTCCGGAAAAGCCGATAAAACCATTCAATGGCCGAGTGGGAGCGACAGGAGCCGAGACAAGCCGAAAAAAAAGGGCGTATCTCATGAATAGTCATACTTGCCCCTGGCATCAGATAACAGCAGCCATAAGGAAACAAGCTGGCTGATACTGCATCAGCGCTCAGAGAATATCACTGACATTTGCAGAGCTTTTTTCAGTTATAGTAATAAAATAATGACTTGGATCGCATTATTGATCTGTTTGGCGATAAAACGAGTGATCAGGAGATGATCGATCGGTATGTACGACTATTATTATTATTATTATTTATTTCTTAGCATATGTGAAATATAGCGAATGAAAGGGTGGGGTGGGGCTGGAGATGCCTAGTGAGTGCTTTGTTGATATGCAGGGCTTTTTAAACCTGTTTGACTGTGAAAAAAAAATACTTTTAACAGCGCGTCTAAAATTAACTGCGCGTGTGAAAATAAATTGGACCTGACGCGCCTGACACGCACTTCATAAATGGACTGCAAAGGGTTAATGAACAGATAAAACGGTAATTTGTATCATTTTTGTTTAAGAAATCTAGATTTTGTTGGCGTTCCGGTACTTTTGGATTTAGGACTACATCACTGCAGTGAAGATGTGAAAAAACTGCTTTTATTTGATCCCACAATATTGTACTGTCTCCTTTCATTCAGTTTGTAACTTTGTGGTGTTTGTCTATCCAGAGTAGACATTTCAGTTCTTCTGTACTTCAAACCCTCAGCTTCTGGGAAGATTCAGGATTGTACCTGTAGTGTTCTTTGAGCAGCTTCACAATTATTATTGTTTATTTCAGCAGACGCCTTTATCCAAGGCGACTTACAGAGACTAGGGTGTGTGAACTATGCATCAGCTGCAGAGTCACTTACAACTATGTCTCACCCGAAAGATGGAGCACAAGGAGGTTAAGTGACTTGCTAGGGTCACACAATGAGTCAGTGGCTGAGGTGGGATTTGAACCGGGGACCTCCTGGTTACAAGCCCTTTTCTTTAACCACCGGACCACACAGCCTCCACAATAGTATTACCCTGCTATCATTGGCTCCTTCAACTGGCAGTAAAACCTTTGAAAGATACATTAGATTGAATTGCTCTGTTTTTTTTTTCTTCCATCAGACCCAGCAGTCACTAGACAAAGACCTGTATGAAATAGGCTGGTCTGCTGGTATTGTTTAGTTACAAAGACCTGTATGAAATAGGCTGGTCTGCTGGTATTGTTTAGTTACAAAGACCTGTATGAAATAGGCTGGTCTGCTGGTATTGTTTAGTTACAAAGACCTGTATGAAATAGGCTGGTCTGCTGGTATAGTTTAGTTACAAAGACCTGTATGAAATATGACTTTTTGTGTGCTACATTGAACTTGTGGGGGGACCAGGGCTATTGCTTTTCTTGTAAATAGTTGCATTTCTGTGTATTGCTGTACAGTGTGTGTGTGTGTGTGTCTGTGTGTGTGTGTGTGTGTGCTGTTCTGTCTCCCCCGCCGTTTGTGTGTGTCACCCTGCGTGAGTTTGTGAGTGGAAGCTTGTTTCATGTCTAGGCAGTACTAGCGTGCTGCCTAAGGTGTCACGTGCAGAGTGCAGCTGTATGAGAGAGGGGGTCTGTGTTGGCTGCACTGTGATTTGTGTTCAGTTCCGCCAGTCAGCTGTTTGCGAGGGACCGAGGGTCTGAGCGATTGGTCAGTGTGTATGTAAATGTACCCTGTGTGTGTGAGCCAATAGGGCTCGAGGGAATCCCTATTTAGGAGCTTCCTGTGCACAGCTTTGTGTTGTGTTGTGGGTGTGTTGTTGCCTATCTGAACTTTATCATTTTGCCATTCCAGTTTAATAAAAATAACAACCTGTTCTCTTCATTTATTACTGCTGCAGACCAGATACGCCTCTGCTGCAGTATAATATATTTTATGTGTGTTTAACATTTTCTCCAAAGCTTTTTTGTGCACTTCAAGTTTCTGGAGAGCAGCTGCTGTTGACAGAACATTTAAAGAAAAAGTGCAGTAAAAAAGGTCAAAATAGTTAATAAACTGAGTGCTTATTTACAATTATAGTTTTGTTTCTAATTTAAAACCTCATTATAAGTATTATTACGGTTAAACTGTGCTTAAAAAAAAATCACCCTCTAGAAAACTTGATTTTATACCACCAAAATAGAATTTTAATCAACAGTCTTTAATAAAACAGTGCTTGGAACAGTCCTTAAGGTTGCGTGAACAGGGATCTACAAAGTGCCAAGTGAAAATAATTGCTTTCATTCTGACTCTGTGCAGGTGCTTTTCCACTGTGGGCAAATAGAACATGTAATGCAATTTGATTGTGATTTACGATATCCATGGAAATGTCTTCTTTTTTGTGATGATACTTTACTCACATTATTGTTAAAATAAACAAACAATTATAATATTGAAACTTTGAACTGCCTGACGAGTAGACCCGATGCATCTAATTAAATGCTTGTCAGGGTAATTATCCACCATTTCAGAATTCCAATGAGATAATTTACAAACAAAATTATAATAACACGAGGAAAAGGCATCTTATACCTATTGGTTGCCTGTATAAAGGTATGTCTGAAGCCCCAGAGTTTATAGATTTACCAGATGCACCTAAATCCAAAATAGTTCAGACAGATACTATACATATCTATAAATATCCATTTGATAGACAATCCAATTCGATACAAGAACACAGATTTCTAAGAATCTTGCCCATAATGTTTTTGAAACCTGCACATTTGAGACCTATTTATCCAATGGAAGTGCAATATAGGATCACATTGTGGAATTATTTAGTGAGCTACAATCACTTTAAGAGATACTTATCAGTACTTGCTGTGGGAATTCTAGCACTGTGCAGAGATGCCAACTAAGTCTGCCACTTGGTGCTATTTATGTGTTTGTAATCAATAAATACTCAGGACATATTGAACATTTTATACTGATGCGTGTGTTTAAGATATGGAGCTGTGCTTTCCTGACTTTCCTTAAATATATATAACAACCAGGCGTGGTCAAACTGACCGATGCATATAAAACATTATAACAATTACATTTTGTGGTATTTTTTGTGTTTATCAGTCGTGACTTGCAGCCGTATTGAATCATCAGTCTGCATTTCTCAAGTGAGCTGTCTGTTAGCATTGCTGTGTTTCATTGACCCATCAATTAGCCTTGGCAGCTCATGGTTCCAGGCTGTCTGGCACTAATTAGGCTACTAGTCACGTGTTTCATTCACGTTCATTCTTAGCTCCAAAAACATTGCAAATAGGTGGCTGAAGAAGAAGGTCTTACTATTTGGAATAACTGCAAATTTTACAAACAAGATTATAATGGAGCAAAAGACAGACAATGCAAGATAAAATACTGTGGTAAGTGGTGTGATTTGTGTGATTTGTGCCAGCACATAAAGTCTGTAGAAACGCAGTTATATTCAAATGTTTATTTATTTTGTATTTAATTTTTAACATTCTTTTACAGTACTGTAGCTGCCCAATGCATAAAGGCAGTGAAATGTAAATACAGTACAGGTATGTGAATAAGCTTCTTTGATAACATGTTGTGCTATCGTTATTGTATATAACACCCATTCTGTCCAAATATTTATGTGTTTGTCATTTAGATTATATTATGACTGTATAAGCACATTTATACAGACACATTTTTTTTACATCCATTTTCGGTTGTGTATGCACTTTGTCATATACTTTACTGTATATAGGCAATATACACCCATTTATTTTACTTTTTTGGTACTTAGTTACATAGTTTCAGTTTTATAGTTTTGTATATAGATAATATACTTGTATATATATATACTGTATATATATATATATATATATATATATATATATATATATATATATATATATATATACTGTATATATTAATTTCATTTCAGACGTTTATTTATTTTTTAAATTGTTTTTTGTGGTTGTGCTTTATGCAATACGTCTGTATATAAACTCATTTATGTCTGAATGTCCATTCATTTACATTTTCTCGGTTGTGGAGATGCTATATATGATGTGTCTCAATAAAAGTATGACTTATATCTGATTTTTTGCCCTTTCATTATAATATTTATGTTGTTATGAATACACCGGTCAAAAGGACTGGTCTTGGTCATTCTAGATATGCCTATAAATGTGGCCGTTCTAGTGTTAAAACACAAAACAGTCTAGTTCAGCTGGCAGATTGTTACAGTGGAATCACAATCAGGCCACAACGCAGGATAGAGTAGCTCAGTGAATGTGGTTTGGAATCTGTGCAGGAGGGTCATTGTGTCAGAGACTCCATAAAATGACAGAGTGCCGGCATTAAAGTCTATGCTCCTATTCTGGTGGAGTAGGGGGCAGTTATTACAGTTCTCTTGTTATTGTGCCAGGCAGTGTAACTGGAGTCATCGAACTCCAAACTCCAGGACTTATCATTGCGTCCAAGGATGCAGGAATTATCTTCTCCTTTCCTGCTGATTCCTTTATATGTGACTCCCATTTCAGCCCCGTCTCCACTCCACTCAATCTCCCAGTAAAAGCGAGTCCCAGACAAACCCTCTCTGCAAAGCACTTGTTCCCAGTAATCAAATCTCTCTGGGTGATCAGGATATGGCTGGGTCTCTCCCCTCAGGGTCACCTTTCTGTTCCCTTCAGACAGACAGAGCTCTCTATACGCGGTGTTGGGGTCCAGTGTAGGAATCTGAATGAAGAGAAGAGGACGGTTAGAGGAGAGACAGTTAGAAAAGTCAAATCACTTAAACAATCTCCACTAAGTTTGAATGGTACAGAAAGAACAAAAAGATAGATACATACATAAATATTACAAAAGATGCATTGAGGCACAAAGGTACAGAAGGGAGTAATATTTATTATTTTGGGGGAGTTTGTGTGTATTAATTTTACAGTTGGCAATCAATGCACACAATAATTATGCTATTCATTGTAAAATATTATACACTCCCCTCCAACAAATATTGGGACAGATGGATAAATACAGAACCACTGCGGTGGGGTTTTTGTTGCACCTTTACCCACCCAGACCCCTTGCTTACTAAATATCTTGAATAGAATATCATCAACTCTTCAAATATATGAGCAATCCATCCCATAAGTGCAGTGATACTGCATTATACATTTACTACCAACACAGGATGACTGGGAGGGATAGCTGTTCATTTTAACCCCAGACTGTTTTTACATGTGTTGTACATGAATTAACAGAGGTGATGGTTATCTATTCAGAGATGCCAAGATATTTAGGGAGAGTAAGCTCTGAGTGGAAAAACAGGCAACAAATGCCCCACCCCCAGTCATTATGTATGTATTCAGCTGTCCAAATGCTTGTTAGAGAGGAGTGTAGATTAATGGGTTTACAATTACTAATAAATGATTATAATAATAATTGCTGCCCTCAATGGGCAGCAGTGTGGAGTAGTGGTTAGGGCTCTGGGCTCTTGACCGGAGGGTTGTGGGTTCAATCCCTGGTAGGGGACACTGCTACTGTACCCTTGAGCAAGGTACTTTACCTAGATTGCCCCAGTAAAAACCCAACTGTATAAATGGGTAACTGTATGTAAAAATAATGTGATATCTTGTAACAATTGTAAGTCGCCCTGGATAAGGGGGTCTGCTAAGAAATAAATAATAATAATAATAATCTCCACCCTTCCCTTTTCTGTAATGTTAGCTCTTCTCAAAATGGAGTGACACATCTTTCAATAAAATGTTTCAGTGAAAACAGACTTACATTTTAAAAACTCAGCTCTTTTCCTTGGTTCTGGCGTCTGCAGACTGTAAACTGCAACTTGATTCACTGGATTGAAAAAAGAGAGAAAATATAATTTAAACATGTGGATTAATACACAACACACACAAGACTCCAAACAGCAATCTGCCATGCTCTTAATTTTTAAAGACAAAATGCATGTTAAATTTATCAGTAGCAAATGACCCAGCTATCTCCACCCTAATCAGGAATCTCTCACACAAAAACTAATCTAATACATCTCCAGCCACTCTTTTACTGAGCCATTAGGTCCTTCCAAAAAGGAGAATGTCTCTGTAGATAAAATGTTTTACTGGAAGAAAAGCCTTACCTTTGAAACGCCTGTCACTGCTCCTAGACCCCAGGGTAAAAACTGCTGTTTCATTCACTGAATAAAATACAGAAAACTGTTTTAAACCAAAAGACTACTGAGAGGATTGTTAACCACTTCAACACCATGACATACGCACGTATGTCAAATTAAAACCCACTTACAGTACCATGCCGTACCTGCTTATGTCAAGTTTCCCATTCTATTCTATGAGCAGTTTCTCAGTCTAGCGTTTCAGGTTTTATTCTCAAAGGCAGTGCTAGTACTGTGGAATGTGCAATGAAAGTCGTGGAAGGGTCAGGTGACATTTGTATCCAATTGCCTGTCATGTAGCAATTCAAATCTATCTGTGGGTGTTTAGAAGACTGAGATATATTTACATACACTTACATTAGTGTCGGGTAATTTACACAGTAGCAAAATGCATAGGTTTATGAAAAAAGAAAAACAAATCAATTGTAAGCACAACTCACTTTAGCTTTCCTGTAGCCATTTTACATTAGCTCTGTACATGTGATTTGCGTCGCTGAAGAGCCTGATCATGGCGGATAAACGTTTAGGGTGGATATGTGATGGGCGGATACACGATGGATTACTGTACAAACATGACCATGACCTCCAATTCCTATACCTCGTTGATAAAAAAGGGCAAGGCTATAAGTTAGCATCCTATATGGAATTAATGTGTAGTTTAATTAATATTTATTTCTTATCCAGGGTGACTTACAATTGTTACAAGATATCACATTATTTTTACATACAATTACCCATTTATACAGTTGGGTTTTTAATGGAGCAATCTAGGTAAAGTACTTTGCTCAAGGGTACAGCAGCAGTGTCCCCTACCTGGGATTGAACCCACAACCCTCCGGTCAAAAGTCCTGAACCCTAACCACTACTCCACACTGCTACTTGTTTGAATCCCTGTCTCTGTTTGAATGCTATTGTGCATTCAAACCGTGCATTCTTTCCTGCTATCATCACTGGGGATGTTATTGTAAATGAGGTGGGGCGTTTCAACCTGAGGAAATCATTTGAAATAAAACATCTGCAATATTCATATAGCCCACAGTCTGCAAGCCATGGTCTATTTGAGAAATCTCTACCAAAGGAATCTATTTCACACCAACCTGTTTTGGTTATTTTGCTTAATCCACCCTTGCAGAAGTCCTCAATATGGTCTTTAAGTTCAGATACAGCTTTCCTCACAGCCCCAAAAGAGATGTCTGTATTGACAGTAATGCTGAGTAAGTCAGGAGGGGCACAGAGAGACTGGAAATTCTATAACAGGAAAGTAGAGAACATTTGTTTTCAGTGAAACTGAATGGGGTCCAAAACATTCCTGGGGAAAAGCAAGGATTCATTCAATTGGAGAGGTCTGTCTGAAACCGTCCCAGTTATGTACTTGAGATTTTCTAAAAAGCAGTGATGTTACCTGTAGAAAATGGATGTGATCCTCTGTCTTTGAAAGCTGTTTCAGCTCAGCGTTTCTCCTCCTTAGCTCAGCAATCTCCTGCTCCAGTTTCTTCATGCGTCCTTCAGCCTCATTCACTGCAGCCTTCTCGTTAGCTCCAATCAGCTCAATAACTTCAGTGTGGATCTTCTCAATGGATCGGATCAGCTCTGTAAAGATCTTCTCACTTTCCTTTATTTCTATGCATGCAGATCTCTGAGTGAAAGAACACAGTAGAGGAGACATGGTTAGAATTGATATCAAAAACACATCAGGCATAGACAGTAAACTTCTGTAGATGTGTTCCAGTCCATTTGTCAACTAAACCAACAACAACAACAACAACAACAACAACAACAACAACAACAACAACAATAACAACAACAACAACAACAACAACAACAAAAACAACAACAATAATAATAATAATAGACGGTAGGTTGAACGATATTGGAAGAAATGCCTTATTAATCACTGAACTAGTTATTCAAGTAGCAATTGAAATCTCTAATAATGTTGGCTACCCTCTTGTCAATACCCACTTTCAGTGACTCCACAGCCTGTTTCAGCTCCTCAGTTTCTTTCAGTCTCTCCTGGATTCTCTGTTGTATTTCTGTCTGTGTCTCTCCCAGCTGCTTCTGTGTAAAAACAGTGACACAGTATTGAGTGATACCCTGTCACACCGAACATAGGCCTGTTTAAGTATGCTATTGAAAATGTCAGAATAATTTTAGTTAAAATATATTGCATTTATTTTTGTCCCCATACCTCTTTACAATGTTAGCAATAATTATCAGTGGTTCTCGAATATATTGATTTGAATGTGATCTGGCAGAGGCGGTATTAGCAGCTCGTCTCTGCCATACAGCTTGTGTGAATGCATGGTCTGTGATTATTTACTGTCGACCATGCAAACTAAAACCTTGTGCAGAATTTGACCATCTCCGGACTGATTAATTGATTGTTAATCCGGAGATAGTCACATATATAGAAACCCAGCAGCTTCTGTGTTCAGGGCGGGTGTTCAAAGAGGAGGAACATGTGTGCGAGAGTGAGGAGAAAATGAAAGTAAAACTGACTGCATGGCAGGATCAGTGAAGGCTACTGCCCAGCCTTACCTACGTGTTGTATGTGTTCATGATTTGTTTTTGTTTGAAATTTTATTTTGCTCTGTGAGCAGTGTTTTTGTACAACCTTTTTATTTTATTTTTGTGCAATAAAAAATGTCGCCGAAGTGCCTGGCTGTCTGTATTGTATCTGTCAACTTCCATATCTGGTCTGGGAACGTCACCCTAGGCTACCCTGTCACACCCAGAAATACATTTTGATCCATAATAGTTTAGGCAGTGAAAATAACAAACTACTGCTCTTTACATAGGCCTTAATACAAAATTAAAACTGAAACTGAGTAATTGTGTACACAGACATGTTAAATAACCCTGGGGATTCTTATCTTCTAGGATGGATATAAGAAAATGGTTCAAACCCTTACCTGTTTTCCAGTCCTTTCTTTCTCAGCTGAGACTGTAGCATGGCTCTTGTGTTCCTTGACAGTACATAACACACAAATACACTTCTGATCTCTTCTACAGTAGACATCCAAAACCTTTTGGTGTTCTGCACAAAGCTTCTGCTCCAGATTTCCAATTGCATTGATCGGCTTGTGCCCCTTGAAAGCAGCACCCTCATAGTGTGGCTTGACGTGTGTTTCACAGTAAGAGGCCAGGCACGTCAAACAGGATTTCACAGCTTTGAACTTTCTCCCAGTGCAGAAATCACATGGCACATCTCCAGGTCCAGCATAAGTTTGAACAGGAGGAGGTTTACACCTTGTCTTCTTTAATTTCTCCACAACTTCAGTCAGCACAGTGTTTCTGCGCAGAACAGGCCTTGGGGTAAAGGTCTCTCTGCACTGGGGGCAGCTGTAGACACCTGTATGATCAGTCTGATCCCAGCAGTTCTTAATACACCCCATACAGTAACTGTGTCCACATGCTGTAGTGACTGGATCCTTCAATATCTCGAGACACACTGGGCAGCTAAACTGGTCCTCTGCTACCATAATATTTGCTTCTGCCATTCTTGCTGCAGTGAGACACAGAGACTGACGATTTCACAACATACGAAACGTAACTGTGCTTCTGATCTCCTGGAACTCTGTAAAGCTCCAAGAGGCTTTGGACTGAGGCCAAGTTTAGACGAGCAGGCTGTGCAGAAACTGTTGAAACAATGTGAGAGTGGCAGAGAGGAGAGAGTTATGAATGGGACTGGAGTTTGAGAATGGCAATGTTAGAATAAAAGCAGAATGCTGTTATAGTCTAGTTTTGCAAAGGTTTATGAGAAGGATATAACTCCAGCCTTTGGAATAGCTGTGTCAATACCCTAGATTCCGCATGTAGTTTGATCCTAGGCTGGAATCAGAAGGAGAGCTATTAAGAATTTTTCAGTATTTTAGAATCGCATAACAAGAAAATGTTAAGTTCTGTTCAGATTTCGGACCATTGCAGTGAGACGGAGAGACTGATGATTTCACAACAAACAAAACTTACCTTTATGATAAGTCTTTATGATTTCCTGGAGTTACCAAGATATTGATGATGCAGTTGAATGACCCCAGGCAGCACAGGTAGTGATGAGGTTCCCAGCACAGGAAGTCATTGAAAGCTCTGAAATATTTACCCTGTGTTGCTTAAAAATATCCTGTTTGAAAATCAAGCAATGGAAATGTGAAAACTAACAGGAATACTGTACCTGGAACGATAGTACACTGAAGGGAAGATGATTCAGGGATCTCAATATATTTAATGGTTATTTAGTTGCTTGCCATTTCTAGAAATTTTCAGGTACCACTGCTCATTTGAGACAGCTTGCTTATTAAAATCCAAAAAGGAGACACACATCTATTCAGAGATATCATGTTACTCAGCAAGAACAATGTCTAAATGGTGGGGTGAAATGCACACACATTCCCCAGTCAGTCTGCATTTACTCATCTGCCCCAATACGTGTTGGAGGGGAGTTTCTACAAAAAGATAGCCAAGCAGACAGATCAAAGGTTCTCCACATTTCTGCACGCATAGACAGTTTGTCTGCTTGTTAATATTTATGACTGCCTGTTTTATCAGTTTATTACAGGTTCATTCAGTCATGCTTTGGTCAGAGTCCATTGAGAGATACTGGAGACACTGTGTCACCATGGCAACCAGCACAGGGACCCCACCCTGTGGTGGAATGGCATCCAGCAGATGTTCCTGTTCCACTGCTAACATGGAGCCTCCCTCCCTGCTCTCAGTGTGTGTTTAAACAAGAGCAGTGAGTAATGTGGAAGGAGAGGATATGAACTCATGTTACCATTTAGAAAATATGCATATTGAAATGAGTTTTAGAGCTGTGTTTTATTAGTTTTGTATTTCCATTTAAGAATAATAATCACCGCAACCTATTAGAATGTACAGTCATTATGAAAAAAAAAAAACATTAAAATATTCTAGCAGGACTTTGAGAGTGAACAGAGCAAATGCTCACGGCATCAGAGTGTGACAGATTACTTAATCTTTATTAAGCAAGAAAGTACAGCAATAAAGAAAACATTTAAGTGCCAGTGACACTTTATTTGCTTCCTACTACAATATTCACCCAACAAGAATATACAATAATTAAATACCCTCTATTTATTTTTTTTCAACAGTACTCATTAGATAAATAAATACAACTAAACAAAACATCACTGTGTAATATAGCAGAATAGGCTGATTCCCCAAAGTAACCGGTCAATTTTAACTATAGTATATAAAAACACACTATAGTAATATACCATACTGAGAAAGAAGTTAGTGATTTTAAACAATCTTTAAATACTCATATTTCAATTGACACAATACTGGAGGGGAGTGTAGATTGATACAGACAGAAATACAGACAAGCAGACAGGGTGAATTTTCTGCACGTCTGTGCATGTATGGAAAGCACCCTTATCCGTTGCTTTTTGTGTTCTTGATTATTTTGCAAGGCTGTCCTGATAAAGTCAACTAAGCTGATTTTGAACTGGAGTACCCAAGGTACATTGCCTGTTTCTACGAAGAAAGTGGACTTTGCACTCTGTTTACTTTCTGAGCACTGGAACTTCAGGTATCTTTCTATTTCCTTCTCATTCCTCATCCTCACGAAGCAAAACAAGCAAAACAAATGATATCATTCCAAATATTTCCACCGTGAACTTTCATTAAAGTGTTTCTCACTGATCTGTTCTTCAACCCGGATCCCTTTAAACGTGTCTGAACCGAGACGTTCCAATCCTCTCATTACAGAACAACCTTCTCTTCTCTTTTGTGTTTCCAGACTTGGCAGTACTTGGTTTGCTCTCCCCACTCACTTCACTGCTGTGTTACAGGTAATAGGACCCCAGACCCCAGTGCAGGACTCAAGAGGGGTCCTGGTACAGGGAGAGAGAAAGTGAAGAGAGAAAGGGAACAAAGCACAGCTCTGTGGTACAATGACAAGGGGAAATAGTACCAGCATGTACTGGACCTGCTGTGCCAAATGGAAAGTTTACATTGCTCAATAAAAAGAATCATATAATCTAAGTGATACAATGAAGACTTTGGGCACCTGTTGCAGAAAACCGTGCTGTCAAATCCCAGGCTGGGGTTACACACTGTTTATACATAGAACCTTGACAATAGATTTATGAAGAGATCTCTCCTGATCGGAACATTATTTTTGTTTTCCAGACTTGGTTGTACTTGGTTTCCTCTCCCAATTCAAGTGGGGGCCCTATTACCTGTGACACAGGAAGGAGGTCAGTGGGGAGAGGAAACAAAGTAATGTTCTGGACAGGATAAAAACTCAGAGTGAAAATAAAGAAAACTGGAAAACAAAAGGAAATAACTAGAGAGTGTACTGGTCCTGATGTGTCACAATAACATGGAAATCTGAGATTAGTTACATTATTCATAATCTCTAAGAGAAAATCCTTTAGTGCAGTGATACAGTGTAGAGCTGGGGAGTGTGTATCTGCAAGCACTTACTGATGAGACTATGCAACAGGCAGTGCTGTGTGATGCTCTGTGTTACAGATTCTGTCTCCTGTCGGTGAGATGAGATGAGGGTAAAAGCTCTATAACCACAATGGGACCACAGGACCACAGATCTGACACACTTTGATAGAGGCTGATAAAAGGTGCTTGGTTGGCAGGTGTTTCTGTTTTCAAGAAGGCACAAATTACTAAAAATTACTTTTTCACAAGGAACAGTTTCAAAAGTGAAGTGCCTCTCTCTATGTACGGGCCATTCTGACTTGACTGCAGATTTCCACCCCCAATACAACACAACCTGAAGGAATCAGAGGCTGGTAGACTCTTGACCGGAGGGTCGTGGGTTCAATCCCAAGTGGATGACACTGCTGCTGTAACCTTGAGCAAGGTACTTTACCTAAATTGCTCCAGTAAAAACCCAACTGTATAAATGAGGAATTGTATGTAAAAATAATGTGTAAAAAAATAATGCAATTGTATGTAAAATAATGTAATTGTATTTAAAAAATAATGTGATATCTTGTAACAATTGTAAGTCAAACCTCCTTTTAATGCTATTACCACACTTAATGAGTCCATAAAAATTATTGCTTTTTTAAGGTTTAATTCTGATTTTTTACTTATTGCAAATGTAATTGCTACCATTTCTACTACATGATAAATGATTAGACTACCTAACTATTTTACATATGTCTGCTTCTGGAATATTATACGCCATTGCCACTCTCCCTGTTTTGGGTCCTTAGATCCATCTCTAAATATACACGGTGCCTCTTACTCTTGTCCTCTACAAAAGCTTGGCTCTTTTCAATTCAATTTTTCCCAAACTTTATTCACTTGCTCACTTAAATCTATACATCAAATTGGTTTGTCTAACTAACCACTCAGGTAACACATTCACATTAACATTTCTTTTACTAGATTCAGGTTCTCAGTTCCTATTTCCGTTATCCATTTCTGCATCCCAAAACCCAGCGTTCCCCCATTTTATTCCCAAATCTCCTTTTAGAATGGCTTATCCATCTATCTTCCATGCTTTTCTGTTACTGCTTCCTCCTCTAGCGAACTTGATATGGGTAATTAGTAGACACACCTATTTCATTCTTCATAATGCCTTCTACTGTGAGGTACCTCCTGTGTCAGACTGGATAATAGTTCAAATAGTATAAAATGCTTTTTTCCATTATTGCAGTTTCCATGTGGGTTTGTATTAATTATTACAATTAAATAAACAATAAAACACAACATCACAGCATCAGACTGGAAACATCATATCCCAAATCTCCATTTACTGCAACCAGACCTTCTCCATTTCTGTGTAAGTGGACTCTCTCCGTCATCTCACAAGATTACAATTATCAAAGATTCCCATGACTATATTTTTTACCATGACTACAGCGATGACCAAAAGTTTAGTATCACCTAGAATTTTAGGTTTGAGACAATTAAAATATTGTGACAGGAATGAAAGGAGTCCCTCTTGTAATTCGCCCTCCCGACTACTGGCAGCGCTGTGCAAGAAGGACCGAGACACAGGAGAAAGGCGGAGTCATGGTTGGGGCAGAAGCTGCAGTGGTGGCGGCCATCTTAACTTGGGGCAGGACCTCATGGTTGAGCCCCATTATTGCAATCAGCTGTGCTGCGCTCGACGATTGGCTGAGGTGGGGCAGTTCACTGGTTGTAGGGGCAGGGCTCGGCACTATTTAGGCTGTGGGGTTCTGCCATTCGGTCTCCCTATCGTGGACTGAGACAGTTGTGCTGCGTGAGCGCTGTGAGTGTTGGTCATTTGTTTGTTTTGCTTATACCCAGACTGAGGATTCCCAGGCCGACTGCCTTCGAGCCCGGACTTTCCCCTGTGATCCTTGGCAGCTTCAGGAACTACTTATCCTGCTTTGGAGAGGGAGCCCAAGCCGCCTGCTGTGCTGTGTGGATTACTGAAATACCACGTGGCAGTGTTTCTGTTCTGTTTGGACTATTTGTTTTCATTGCAAGCCTCTGGTAACAGATGCAGTTTTTTTTGTTTGCTGCAATTGTGTGGAAACCCACTGCTCGGGACTTTGTACTTTTGTGGGTGTTGTAAATAAAATCCAAACTACGTGCTTCCTGTCTCCATCACTTCTGGGTCACGTCACTTCCTCCCCTAACCCACCACAAATATATGAACATAATTTAGATATTTTATTTAACATTGTGTTATCAAATAAACTACAAAATGATATCGTAAAAGTCTACCGGAAGCCATAATAGAAGTATTTCATGTTAGATTTTGAAATCTTACATTTTTTAAATTTGTGTCAGTTTTTCGTTAAGTATATGGAAAACTACAAAGTGGTATGTAATTCAATATGTTAACGTAACATAATTCAGCAGGTCTCATTCGACTTTATGAAGCAATATTAGTTCATTCTATAAGGGTGATGCAAAGCTTCTGGACCAAGCTGTATGAATGATGTCCTTCCACTTGAATTCAATCACAATAGCGATAGCAAGCAGAAACAAAGTAAGAAGAACCGCAAAACTCATTGCAGGTCTTCAATACACTATGGATGAAACTACCTTGTTAAAAACAAACTGCCCTGCTCAGAGGAGCATGCAAATAAGGTCAGTGTTTAAAACGTCATGAGAGCTAAAACAAAACAAGCAGCACATAGCAAACCTTCAGTACTGTCACTGTGGAGCAGTGCTGGAGAGGTCAGGATTGAAGAGCTCATCAGGGTAGTAAACCTTCAACACTGTCACTGTGGAGCAGAGCTGGAGAGGTCAGGATTGAAGAGCTCATCAGGGTAGTAAACCTTCAACACTGTCACTGTGGAGCAGAGCTGGAGAGGTCAGGATTGAAGAGCTCATCAGGGTAGTAAACCTTCAACACTGTCACTGTGGAGCAGAGCTGGAGAGGTCAGGATTGAGGAGCTCATCAGGGTAGTAAACCTTCAACACTGTCACTGTGGGGCAGTGCTGGAGAGGTCAGGATTGAAGAGCTTACCAGAGTAGTAAGCCTTCAACACTGTCCCTGTGGTGCAGTGCTGGAGAGGTCAGGATTGAAGAGCTCACCAGGGTAGTAAGAACAGTCTCACATTACAACTCACATTACTATGGAATTGTTTTGCGTTGAGGGGGCTAATGTCCTAGTCATCACTTGCACTAAGCTCCTGTTCACATTGGCTTCGGTACAAAGGTTTAGTGAAGCCAGTTTGTTTCTTTATGATGAATGGACTAGATTTTCACACCGTCTGCAATGCATCTTGGGATCTTTTAGATGGCAGTCATTGGGGGATTCTTCTGCTTTTTGTCAGCATGTATTTCAATTTTATATAATTTTGTATCTCTTTATATTGCTATGGAAAGGAGCACTGGAGGAGAAATTTTGCTCCTTGTTTCTTGCACTGTCCATATTGTTCCCCTTGTATTTTTTGACTGAAATTTATGCACACAACCCTACCAACCAACTAACTATACAAAAACAACATGGAAACTTCACTTTCACCTCATCCAGCTACAAAGGTCAAAATGTGTGGTTTGTTTCATGTGTGCAAATGAGCTGAGTTCCTCTGATGTTCACCCTGCAGTTTAGTAAGCGAACCGACCTCAACTCATTTACCAAACGAATTGACCTCACCTCTTCAGCTGGACTCAGTTAGGTTCGTTTGCAAAGTGAGCTTTGTTGCTCACACTCCACTCCAATGGAGCCGTGCTGAGTGCGGAACCAACCCCCTAATGAACTCAGTGTGAACACTAGACATGGCTTTGCTGCAGCTTCACCAGTTCACTGCTTACTCAGGTGCAGGAGCTCAGCTAACAGTGGAACACATCTTCTGGTGCTTTTGCATTCTGAGGTTTAGCCAGTTTCACATTCCAATGACTGGAGGTCTGCGCATAGTAACTAACAGGCGTGGGCTTTTCTTTGTAACACTCTTTATTAAATGCATTTTTAAATGAAGGTTTAGGTACACAGGCTGTGTGTTTGCATGTGTCTGGACCTGCATTAGGGGTTCTGATCTCTGGTTTTATCTGATACAGCCTGATTTCTACCACCCTGATAGTTCTGAACCTGACAGATCAATGTGATGAATGAAAATATATTAAAATCCAAAGTGTTACATGTTGTATTAAAAGTAAGATCCATTCAGATCCTCCTACACTGTGTATCTGCTGCCAATATTTTACAGTAGAGTTAGCCTTACTTGCCCTTTACCTCTGTCTTAAAAAGGGTTTTTTAAACCAAAGAAGTATATAAGAAATGTTGTCAAAGTGTTGGTCTCCTTGACTGAATATTTGAAAGAAAAGTCAAAAGTGAAAAACAGCAAAATGTTTAACCAGCAGGCTGCAAATGAAAGCCGATCTCCAACAACTCTTGTTTTGAGGTGGACTGAATTGCATTTTTTTTCCTAGCAGAGGGTGAGAATGGCTCAGTGCTGGAGGTATTTTAACCCCTTGAGTTCTGATTTTCAGTTCTGAATTTCTTCAATCGTGACAAAAATAGGACAAAAACACAAAAACCTGCTACATAAGAACATAAGAAAGTTTACAAATGAGAGGAGGCCATTCAGCCCATCTTGCTCGTTTGGTTGTTTGTAGCTTATTGATCCCAGAATCTCATCAAGCAGCTTCTTGAAGGATCCCAGGGTATCAGCTTCAACATTACTGGGGAGTTGGTTCCAGACCCTCACAATTATCTGTGTAAAAAAGTGCCTCCTATTTTCTGTTCTGAATGCCCCTTTATCTAATCTCCATTTGTGACCCCTGGTCCTTGTTTCTTTTTTCAGGTCAAAAAAGTCCCCTGGGTCGACATTGTCTATACCTTTCAGGATGTTGAATGTTTGAATCAGATCGCCGCGTAGTCTTCTTTGTTCAAGACTGAATAAATTAAATTATTTTAGCCTGTCTGCAAACAACATACCTTTTAAATCCAGGATAATTTTGGTTGCTCTTCTTTGCACTCTTTCTAGAGCAGCAATATCCTTTTTGTAACAAGGTGACCAGAAGTTTTAACATTACTTCCCTTGATTTAAATTCAACACTTCCCACAATATATCCGAGCATCTTGGTGGCCTTTTTTACAGCTTCCCCACATTGTCTAGATGAATAAATGTCTGAGTCAACATAAACTCCTAGGTCTTTTTCATAGTTCAATTCTTCAATTTCAATATCTCCCATATGATATTTATAATGCATATTTTTGTTACCTGCATGCAATACTTTACACTTTTCTCTATTAAATGTCTTTTGCCATGTGTCTGCCCAGTTCTGAATGCTGTCTAGATCATTTTGAATGACCTTTGCTGCTGCAACAGTGTTTGCCACTCTTCCTATTTTTGTGTCGTCTGCAAATTTAACAAGTTTGCTTACTATAATAGAATCTAAATCATTAATGTAGATTAGGAATAGCAGAGGACCTAATACTGATCCCTGTGGTACACCACTGGTTACCTCGCTCCATTTTGAGGTTTCTCCTCTAATCAATACTTTCTGTTTTCTACATGTTAACCACGCCCTAATCCATGTGCATGCATTTCCTTGAATCCCTACTGCGTTCAGTTTGAGAATTAATCTTTTTTGCGAGACTTTATCAAAAGCTTTCTGGAAATCTAAATAAACCATGTCGTACGCTTTGCAATTATACATTGCCAATGGATAATTGCAAATAGATAATACATGCAGCATACACTTTTGTGACATCCACAGGCCTGATTGAAATGGTATCCTTGACATGTATTCTGTGATGTGTAAAAGATGCATCTCCAAGTCCCTTTCAGTCACTATGGGACCACAGGACCACAGATCTCACTGATAAAAGGTTCTTGGCTGGCAGGTGCTTCTGTTTTCAAGAAGGCACAAATTACTACTGAGGCTTTTTCACAAGGAACAGTCTCAAAAGTGATGTGACTCTCTATGTATGGCCATTCTGACTTGACTGCAGATTTCCACCCCGAATACAACACAACCTGAAGGAATTAGAGGCTGGTAATCATTGAGAAATGGTCCCGTATGCCTCCAGCACAATTTAAAAAGCACCTTGCAGAATTGCCACCTGCCACGTCCAATCAGTGTTGTGCTGGCTGCCCATGGAGACCCTACACAGTATTGACACTGCTTTGGCAGGTGTGTATTTTTTTGTACAGATAATGATAAAAACATTTTCAATAAACAAATTAATTTAAAATACATAAATGACCCATATAATTAAGTGTAAAACATTTGTGTTTAATGTAATTTGTCTTGATTTGTTTACAGCTAATATACAGTTTTATATTTTAATTTATTTCAGATTTCTTATATTATAATCTATTATAAGTATTTATAACACATTAGTAAACACTGTAACTACCCTGTACTACTTGTTCCATAATGCATTATAAAACATTATAACTCATCTTTTAAGCATATATAACGTGTTAATAAATTATTTAAAAATTACACCTTCATAGTTTACCATAAACTTCAGCAACACGTTTAAAAGCTAACATTATTCTATTGTAAACAGAAATTTGCTAGAAACTGTATTGATATACCTTTGACATGGCAAGTATTGTGAACTGCTATTTACACTACCTGACATTTATAGCGAATGTAGCTGACAAACTAATTCCATGAATCTTACCTGTTGTGCTCTTCCATTCGTTATATATGTAAGGAATAGAACCTGTGAACTTTCTTAACCTAAAGTAGCACCAGATCTCATGTTTTTCAAAACTGCACATTTGAGACCTATGTAGCCAATGGAAGTGCAATATAGGAACACATTGTGGAATTATTTAGTGAGCTACAATCACATTAAGAGATACTTATCAGTACTTTCTGTGGGAATTCTAGCACTGTGCGGAGATGCCAACTAAGTCTGCCACTTGCTGCTATTTATGTGTTTGTAATCAATAAATACTCAGGACATATTGAACATTTAATGCTGAAACACCTATCCAGTTGTGAGTGTTTACAATCACAAAAACACTAACCTGACAGAGATTAAATAGTAAAAATAAGGCCTCAGCTCCAAGTGTAAAAACAAACAATTAATGTTGTTTCGCTCTGCAGATGGTGCATATAAAGTTGTATCAGATTAAACATTCCCTTCACCTGAGGAGTGGAGAGGACAGACACAGAGTTCAATACAAATGTTTTCTTAAAATACAAAACAAACAGTCTAGTTCAGCTGGCAAATTGTTACAGAGGAATCATAATAAACAAATAACCCAGGATAGAGCGGCTCAGTGAATGTGGTTTGGAATCTGTGCAGGAGGGTCATTGTGTCAGAGACACCATAAAATGACAGAGTACCGGCATTATAGTCCAGATACACTCCTATTCCGGGGAAGTATGGGGCAGTTATTGCAGTTCTCTTGTTATTGTGCCAGGCAGAGTAACTGGAACCAGAGCAGAGCAAACTCCAGGACTTGTCATTCCGTCCAAGGATACAGGAATTATCCTCTCCTTTCCTGCTGATTCCTTTATATGTGACTCCTATAATAACCCCTCCCCCACTCCTGTCAATCTCCCAGTAACAGCAAGTGCCAGACAAACCCTCTTTGCAAAGCACTTGGGCACAGCTATCAAATCTCTCTGGGTCATCAAGATATGGCTGGGTCTCCTTCCTGCATGTCACCTTTCTGTCCCCTTCAGACAGACAGAGCTCTCTTTGCGCTGTCTTGGGGTCCAGTGTGAGTTGACAGAAATCTGATTGAAGAGAAGAGGACGGTTAGAGGAGAGATGGTTAGAAAAGTCAAATCACTGAGAAAAAGTTTGAATGATACAGAACAGGCAGAACCCTGCTCCCTCTTCCCTCCTCCATGCTCCCTCCTTCCTGTTCCCTCCTGTCTACTCCTTGCTCCCCTCTATACTCTCCCCTCCCTGCAGCCTCACCCCTCCTCCTGGCTCCATCCTCCTTGCTACCTCTCCTTCCTCCATATTCCATCCTCCCTTCCCTGCTCTCTCCTCCATGCTCCCTCCTCCATCTTCCCTCCCCCTGCTCCCTCCTCCTTGCTACCTCCTCCCTGCTCCCTCCACTGTGTTCCCTCCTCCTGCTCCCTTCTCCATGCTCCATCTTCCCCACCCTGCTCCATCCTCCATGATCTCTCTTCCCTGCTCCCTTATCCCTCCTCCATCCTCCTGCCTCCATGCTTCCTCCTATCTTCTCCCTGCTCCATTATCCCACCTTCCTGCTCCATCATCCATGCTCCCTGCTCCCACCTCCATGTTCACTCCTCCCTGTTATCTCCTACCTGCTCCATCCACCCACTGCCATTTTACCCACTCAGACCCCTTACTTCCTCATTTTACCCATTTTGATATTTAGGTCAGAGTGGGGTAAAACAGGCAACAAATGCCCCACCCCAACTAATTCTGCATCTATTCATCTGTCCCAATACTTGCTGGAAAAGTGTGTGGATTAATGGGGTCACAATTACAAATAAATAATTAGAAGTGCTGCCCTCAAGCTCCACCCCTCCCTGTTCTGCAGTGTTAGCTCTTCTCACAATGGAGTGACACATCTTTCAATCAAATGTTTCACGGAAAACAGACTTACATTTTAAACACTCAGCTCTGTTCCTTTGCTCTGGAGCCTGCAGATTGGAAACTGCAACTTCATTCTCTGGGTAGAAAAAAGAGTGAAAAATAGAATTAAAACATGTGAATTAATACACAACACGCAGAAATCTGAAAAGAAACAAGGCTTATTCACGGCATTTCAGGATGTAAAAATCCGTACTTCAAGATGTTCACGATTACAATGAATATGTATTCCTTCCGTATCGGTGGAGCAGCCAAAGTCAATGTGAACACGTCTGCCACTGCACTGGAGTCTTGTGTTCCTTCCTCTCCATCACATAATTAGCCCAACAGTACGGTGTCCATATTAGGACACCCTTGTGCATCAAACATACAACAGTCATTGTCTCCTCCTCCTCAGGAGTTAACTCTCTTCCTATAAAAAATCACTAAAAATTAATTTTTTACAGCAGCATCTTGCAAATGGTGTCATGTTTTTCAGAACACTTAAAGTACTTCAGAAACCATCTTCACTTTTTTTCAACACAATATTTTTTTTAAGTAATTTTTATTATGTATTCTGCTAGAGATACTTTTATAAAAACACATTATTCTGTGACCCAAGGGACCTTACAATTCTTCCTGAATGTTTTGTTTGTTTGGGCAGATTACAAGATATTGTTACACCTGAGTGATTGCCATGACGTAATACACGTTTATTCTCAGGGTCTTTAAATACAAAAATGGACACTACTCTCACTTTATTGTCTCAAAATAAATATTTATAAATAAAATAATAGTTACTCATTTTTATTATCAGTAATAAGGAAAAAACGTACCTAAACATTTAGTTCATGAAATAGTATATGCTTGTATACACTTGTTTCTTGATATTTATAAATGTTGTAAAAACATATATATATTAAAACACATGAAACAGAATAAATGTTCTAATATAATTATAAATCAAATACATCAGATTTACAGTGTTTCCCCTTTTTTTATTCGCTCTAAACAAGTTTCTGTGATGGTTTGTTTCTGCTTTTGTCTCTGCCGGGCTGCTGTAAACAGTATCCACACTTTAGATGCAAAATGCCCTCTCAGTGACGTCCCACGAAAAAAAAAAATATCAGGAAGTGAACGTCAGTCCCTCCCCTGTCCATTGATGTGTGTTTCAAGCCTGTACTGCAAAGTATGGTGGCCCTGTCACTCTAACAATCAAAAGTGCTTTATCATGTTTACACGATTGCTGTCCTTAAAGGGTTAAGTCCTTGAGTATGATCGTGTTAACACAATTCCAATCCTTAAAGGGTTAAGTCCGGATTTCAAGAGTGACCTTCATACTGTTGATTTGATGGACAACGACACTTGAGCCTTCTGCCAGTTCTGTTGTCAATTCGACGCTTGTCTTCTTTCTATTCCTTAAGGATATTATCTTCAAGTATTCTCTTCCTTGTCAGACAGCTTTTTGGGTCTTCCAGTCCTACTTGTTGAATATGCTTCAGATGCCACACCTTGAAAATCGAGTGATGCAAGCTATTTCACTCAATTTTTTTCCTTCTTTATGCAAGTCAAGGTTCTTATAATAGTAGAAAACACTAGTGGAGGCTTGAGTAAATTGTTGATGCTCATAATGCATCAAGTAGAAAAATGCAACATGTCTGTGATAAAGTAAGAAAGGATCAATGCTGTAAATCTCCCTCCCGATTAGAAAGAGCGCTGTGTAAGGGGGAAGGTATGCTGCCTCCAAGATCTGCCACCTAGGAAGGTGACCATATTAGGAGGGGCGCGTAGCTGCAAGTACTCAGGACGATTCAATTGCGGTCAGCTGCGGGGCAGCCCTCTATTGGAGAAACCATGGCGACGCGCTGACTGCAGGGAGGAGTTTGCTGGGTACAAAGGGGAAGCAGCTACGTCAAAACCTCCCCTTGCGCTGAGAAACTAAAGCGACTGGTCAGAGCCTCAGCAGAGTGGGACTTTATGGTGAAGGAATACTGCAGCTAACAGTCTCCTCTCTAGCCGAGGAGTTTAAGTGCACCAAGTTCAGACTGGAAATGACATAAGTAGAGTCACCCGACAAATGCGTAAGGGAGGCAGCACCTGTGTTGAAAACTGGAAGTGGGCGGCAAAGAAAGCTGTGGAAGATGCAAAGGCTGCCCTTCGAATTGGTGATATCATGGGGCAAGTTCAGCATGGAAGAGGGGGTCTTGGTCTCAGTTCAGGTCCTCCTACATGGCACAAGGCAGCCACAGCTCAACAGAGAAAGATGGTAGTCAACGAGGTGCAAAAGCAGGAAGAGAGGATGAGGTGTATAAAGGCCATTTCCCAGGCCAAGCAGGGAGAATGGATGAGATGGGAGAATGTGGAACAACGCAAGATTGGCTGGCAAGACCTATGGTCAATGGAACAGAGCAGGATCAATTTCCTCATCAGGTCAACATACAGTATGATGTTCTCCCATCACCACAGAACCTAAACCTCTGGGTAGGAGAGGATCCCTCATGTCCTTTGTGTTCATCACCTGCAACATTAAGACACATTTTGACAGGATGTAAGGTGGCTCTTAGCCAAGGACGGTTTACTTAGCGCCATGACCAGGTGCTGCGATGTTTGGCCTTAGCATTGGAAGACAAGCGTAACATGACCAATAAGTTGCCAAATGTTCCATCAAAACATTACACACAAAAGACAACATTCCTCCGCCCAGGAGAGCAACCACCAAGAAAAGGTGTTAAAACCAATCCTCACCCAGGACAACTGGAAGCTGCTAGAGACTGGAAAATGCTGGCAGATGTTGGTCAACGGCTTATTTTTCCACCTGAGATTGCCACCACTAACCTTCGACCAGATATTGTCTTGTGGTCTGGATCAGCACGACTTGTTCACCTGGTAGAGTTAACAGTGCCATGGGAGGATGCTGTAGATGAGGCGTATGAGAGGAAGAAAATGCGGTATGCTCAACTAGCCACTGAAGCGGAACAGTGAGGATGGAGAGTCCGGGTTTACCCAGTGGAAGTGGGTTGTCGAGGATTTGTGGCACACTCTACAACCTGGTTTCTCAGAGACGTCAGATTCAGTGGCCAAGAGTTGCGTCGCACAGTGAAGAACTTATCTGATGCAGCAGAGAGGAGCAGCAACTGGCTGTGGTTGAGACGGAAAGATTCTGGCTGGGGATCTCAAGCACAATAGAAAGAAAGAAACGCTGATGTACAGGTAAGTAAGCTGGGCTGAGTTGAGTGGGGGACGGAGGGGGGTGATGCTGGGACGCCAGAATCACCGTCGAGCCCTCTTGAGGTGTCGTGGGCTAGTCGACGAAACACTGAGGATGGAAGGTGCCCACTTGAAGACCCCACAGATGTACCCTACTTAGCTCAATCCAGACGGTTGTCATGCTGATGCGCTAGGGAGGCCGCACTGTGTTTGATCCCCGGAGACAGCATCGCAGCCGTGTGTGTGCTGATGCGCCAGGGAGGCAAAATAAGTTGATCCCTGGAGCCAGCATTACACTTCAGTCATCAACACCAGACAGAAGGATATCTACATCATCATACGGAACGTAAATGGATGGAGACACATATGGATCACATTAGTTTACTGTAAAGCTACGTCTTAGTTGGTGCTTATCTTGGCGAGAGCCGAGTTCAAATCAGCATGAAGTTTTAACATCTACTCTGGTGTAATGGAAATCATGTCTTTGTTTTGTTACGTGTTTGTTTGTGTTTTCACAGAGGAACAGGAGGATGGGAGGCTGTAGCCACTGATGCAGCACTAACCCCAGAGCACGCCCCTCATCACACAGCACAACACAGCACAGCACATGCACCACGATCCCCAGAGAAAAAGAGTACAGTGCACGGAGGATTGTGGTTGTGGAGTGTCTTATTGTTTACTTTTGGAGACTGAGTTTATTTCTGTTTTACCCCGAAATCATCATTGATAGCGGGGTGGATTATTGTTTTTCATTTGGATTATTTTTGGTATTTTTGTTTGTAAAAATAAAAGAACATTCCTTTGGGAGAAACAGTCTGGACATTATATATCTTCCGTTCCGCACCACTCATCCTGTCACAGTTGGTGTTCAGAAGAGGGATCTGGGATGGACGCCGTCGCATTGGGAGCGATATTGGAGGCACAGGATCGAAGACACCAGGAGGGAATGGCGACCATGACGGAGCGGATGCACGCAATGTTCCTGGAAGCCAATCGGGGGGGACCGGCGACTGAACCAACGCCACCCTTACCGAAGATAAGGGTAGTAAAAATGTCAGTGGAGGATGATCCAGAGGTCTATTTGGTTGTCTCTGAAAGGCAGGCAATGGCAGCACAGTGGCCTTGGGATTGGTGGGCTACCCAGTTGGGGCCCAATTTGATTGGGGAGGCCCAGGCAGCCTACCAAGCCTTGACAAATGAGGACGCCCTCTACTACGATCGAGTGAGGCAGGCCATTCTCCAGCGACTAGATATTATGGAAGTAACACACCTTCGCCGGTTACGGGAATACCAGCGACCCCCAGGACTGCGACCCCGCGTGGTGGTGCAACAGCTGGTAGACCACATGACCTGGTGGCTCTGCCCCGGCACCAATAGTGCAGAGAAGGTAACCAAGCTCATTGCAATCGAGCAGTTCGTGAAGGTGCTGGGGCCAGACACAAGAAACTGGGTTAGTCGCTACCGTCCCACCACGCTGGATGCAGCGGTCAGATTGGCTGAAGGGTTCGAGGACGATCTACCTGCCGCTCCAGTGGTTACCCCACCTGCTCCTGCCTCCAATAGACTGCAAGCGGCAACACCACCACCACCACCACCACGCTTCACCCCTACTACCCATAGACCAGCACTGCAATGTCACCCCATAGGCGGCCTCCCTCCAACACTGTGGAAAGCGAGGGCGACCCCCAGAGGGGTAAGAGCAGAGTACCCTTCCCCGCTGCCAAATCGGCAACGGGACACGCAGGCTCCGCGGGCACCCTTTCGCCCCACCTGTTACCGGTGCCAGGAGGTCAGTCACCTGGCACGGAACTGTCCGGCGGTCATGGAGTGTGGGGTGACCACCCACTATGTCCTGACAGCACCAGGTAAGTGCAGGGGTAATGACTGGGAGAGGCCTTGTGTTGTTAATGTACGGGTTGGTGACATGAGCACCCATGTCTTAGTGGACTCAGGATGTGGGCAGACTTTGATTAGGCGAGCTCTATTGAAGGGGTACCTTGGTGGTCACAAGGGGTCATGGTCATTTCCTGTATTCATGGGGATAACAAGGACTACCCCATCACCAAATTAGATTTGACAGTTGGATGTCATGCCCGCCGCGTAATCGATATCCAGTTATTTTAGGTCGAGACTGGCCGCATTTTGACAGCATGATTAACAAAACGGTGAAGCCAGTCTCCGGTAAGACCATGGGAGCAGCGGGGGAAACTATTGGTAATATTTTTCCACTGCACACAGATTTGTTCCACTCTCGATTTCGCCCAAAAAAAACAAAGAGAGCGAATGGTTGAAAAATGGGAAGGAACATTAATGAAACAAGGCTGCGGTTTGGTGGGGGAAGCCTCAGGATCTGTCAGATGTAAGGGAAAGGGGGTTTGGACCCAGTGTGACCTGCAGGGGCAGGTTACTGAGGCCCCCAGTGCTGAAGCTACTTTAGCTCTGCTCGATATCCCGAAATTCTGGGACCGAGATGTGGACCTAGCGTGGGAACAAAAAAAATGACCCTATGCTGGCCAACATCTGGGGGTAAGTTCAGTCTACCAAGGGGAAGGAGATTGACAGTACCTGGCCGCTCACCTATTCTCATCACATTGAAGTCAGGCATTTGCTATATAGGGTATCCCGAGCCACGAGCACAGGTCAGACTGTAAGGCAATTACTCATTCCCCAGTCTTTTCGACGTGAGATCATGCGGTTGACTCACGATGTCGCTTGTTCAGGACATTTAGCGAAAAGACTCAGGAACAAATATTGGCTCAATTTTACTGGGCAGGAGTGTACAGTGAGGTGACGAGACATATGACGGAATGCCTGGTAAGCCAACAAGTATCACCCGGGCAGGTTCGCCAGGCTCTGCTGGTCCCACTGCCCTTAGCTAATGTCCCCTTTGAACGTATTGCTATGGACATAGTGGGTCCATTGAGCCAGTTTGACTCTGGATTCATGCATATTTTGGTAGTGGTGGACTACACGACCAGATATCCAGAGGAAGTACCATTGAGCTCCACTAGTGCATTGACAATTGCAAAAGAGTGAATACAGATTATAGCGAGAGTAGGGCTCCCTAAAAAAATCCTGACTGATCAAGGAACAAACTTTATGTCTCAATGTTTAAAAGAATTGTATAAATTCTTGCAAATTCAGTCCATTCGGACCTCCGTGTATCACCCGCAAACAGTTTGGTAGAACGTTTTAATCAAACATTGAAACAGATGCTGAGGCGGTTTGTCAATCAAGAACAGAAACATTGAGCTAAACTCCTTCCATACCTGATGTTTGTGGTGAGAGGTATGCCTGAGATTTCGACCGGGTTTTCTTCCTTCGATCTGCTATATGGGAGCCAACCCGGAGGCATCCTGGATCTAGTAAAAGAAAGGTGGGAGGAGAAAAAACAGTGAAGTATGTAATAATGTTAAGAGACACATTGGTTGGTCGTTTGGCATTTCAAACTTCGGAATCCAAACTATATGCTAAGTGGCAAGGGCCATATCAGGTGATACGGGGTATTGGTAATGTAAATTATGAGATTAGACAACCCGGTCACAGAAAGGAAACTGAAATGTATCACATTAATCTGCTAAAAGAACCTGGAAAGAAAGAGAGGCCCTATTTATAGCTAATGACTGTGCAGAAGAGGACTTTGGTTCCACTGTGAATCCACCAGCTACAGTTAACATTCCGATTGGAGAACAGTTACATCCTGATCAGAAGTGTGAGCTACATGAGTTATTGACAAAGTTTACTGATGTGTTTTCTAACCTGCCCAGTAGAACTAATCTAATTAAACATGCTATTATTACTGCAGCAGGTGACACTGTCAGAGAGCGACCATACTAGATCCCGGAGAGCTGCAGGGGTCCTGCAGACCAGGAGGTGAGGGATATGCTCGAACGTGAGAGTCATTGAACCTTCCCGGAGCGAGTGGCGCAGTCCTATCGTGATGGTGCCGAAAAAGGACTTCTCTGCTCGGTTCTGTGTGGACTTCAGAAAGGTCAATGCCATCTCCAAGTTTGATGCATATCCCATGCCCCGGGTCGACGAGCTCCTTGACAGACTGGGACGGGTGCAATTGATCTCGACTCTGAACCTGACGAAGGGATACTGGCAAATTCCACTCACTCTGAAACTGCTTTCTCTACCCCAGATGGCCTGTTCCATTTCCAGACCATGCACTTTGGGTTGCATGGAGCCCCAGTCACCTTTCAAAAACTGATGGGTCAGGACTTGGCACCCCATCAAAAGTATGCAGACGCATACATTGATGACGTGGTGATTTTCAACTCTACCTGGAGAGAGCATATTATTATACTTTCAGCCATCCTACGGTCTCCGAAGGAGGCAGGGTTGACGGCTAATCTGAGCAAGTGTACATTTGGTAAACAAGAGACCCAGTATCTTAGCTACATTATGGGTAGTGGGTGGGTAAAGCCGATCCCCTCCTAAAGTCCAGGCTTTGGTGGAGACGGCAATCCCGAGAACCAAGTCTCAGGTGAGATCACTACTGCGGTTAGCCAGCTATTATCACCGCTTTATCCCTGAGTATTGCTGGATCTCACCAAGAAGACAGAAAAGGCGCAGTGTAAGGTGGGTAGTATGTTTCCTCCAAGACTGGTCGGAGGTACGCATCTGTCAGTATGCAGAACGACCTCATTGTGATCAGCTGAGAACTCCTCCCCTCGAAGAAACTTTTTAATCATCTACCTTTGATACCATTTTCAGTTTAATGCAATACAATTTCAGTTAATGTGCATTAACCCTTTGCAGTCCTATGTCGGACCTGGTCCGACATTGCAATTATTCCTATCTGGTCCAATGTCGGACCCTGTCCGACATCATCAAAAAAAAGCAAAAAACAGGTTTCTAGTCGTTTTTTCTCCGGAAAAAGCCGAGAAAACCATTCAATGGCCGAGTGGGAGTGACAGCAGCCGAGACAAGACGAAAAAAAGGGCATATCTCATGAACAGTCATACTTGCCCCTGGCATCAGATAACGGCACCCATTGCATCATCGCTCAGAGAATATCAGACAATTGCAGAAATTTTTTAAGATGTTTTAGTAATAAAATAATGACTTGGATCGCATGATTGAGGAGTTTGGTGATAAAACGAGTGATCAGGAGATGATTGATCAGTATGTACGACTATTATTATTATTATTATTTATTTATTATCATATGTGAAAGTTATAGTGAACAAAAGGGTGGGGCAGGGCTGGAGATGCCTAGTGAGTGCTTTGTTGATATGCAGGGCCTTTTAAACCCTTTTGACTGTGGAAAAAAAATATTTAAACAGCGTGTCTAAAATTAACTGCGTGTGTGAAAATAAATTCGACCTGACTCCAAGTTCCTGATATCTTCCCCTAGTGTTGCAAACTGATCGTTTGTTACTATATATATATATATATATATATATATATATATATATATATATATAGACATCTATATTTTAATAGCTCTTTATACATTTTTCAGCTAACTGTGATTATTATTTCTTTAGCAGAATACTATAAGGTGTCTGTAAGCATTTTTTATTAATGTAGTTATAACGTTATATTAACTGGAAAGCACATTTTTTCAATAGGCTCATCCAGTTTATATCTCCCATATAAATGGGCTCATCCACAGCTATGTGATACTGGAAACTCACGCTCATTAATACCAGCAACAGAGCGCTTACCCCAGAGTGAGCTCTCGTCAAACTGTCAAACAGCAACACATCTCCACAATTCTATAGTGTGTACTTGATAAGGAACCCTCTTCAGCCCTTCACGTCCAGTGATAAGTGGGTCAATCCAAGAGAAACCCATGTTTCCAACATTGATATTACCTCAGCAACAGGCTCTCTGCATTCCATCTTCAGGCCAAACTGCTTTCCCATGAGGGAGTCATCGTAAACATCTATAAATCAGCCACCCAAAAAATCTCCCATCCACAGACAAAGATGCTTTGTAATACACTTTGATTCTGAGTGAAGGTAAGCCACTTCTCACAAAATGATACACAGATATGTTAGCAAACACAAACACCCTCGGAAGAAACTAGTGAACATCAAAATGGCAAACTAAAAATGTTAAAGCGCATAATTTTAACAGGCTCACTAACAAACATATTTTAATAGCTCTAAATACATTACTCAGCTAAGTGTGATTATTATTCTTTAGCAGTATACTGTAAGGTGTTTGAAAGCTTCTTTTATTAATGTAGTTATAACGTTATATTAACTGGTGAGCAATTTTTTCATTGGGCCTGTTACAGAGAGAGAAGTTATTCGAATTGCAAATCTCTCTCCTGACCAGGAAAGGCACTGAGGATTAGGAGCACAGGAGCTGCAGCCAAAAAGCTATTATTGTTATTATTTATTATTTGAGGATTGAAAACCTGCTGCATACCCCCAATACCATTGATGATAGATGGGGCGATTATTATTTTGATTTTCTAAAATAAATACTGACTATTATTTTGATTTTGTAAAATAAATACGTACTGTAATTGGGGCATTTGAATCATGTTTGGACTTTGTTTATCCACATGCATCAGAGCTGAAGATAGACCCAGCAGTAATGGCCTGCATGGAAGCACAGGAGCAGAGGAGGATTGAGGAGGACAGGAGAAGCAAGGAAAGAGAAGCCAATCGACAAGAGGAGAACCGACAAGAGCTCATCGGACTGGTGGACAGGATGATCGTAATGACCCTGACCGACGTCGGGAGGGACCTGCAACCGGAACTGGAAATGGTGATCCCCAAGGCCAAACTTACCAAGATGACGCTGGAGGATGAACCCAAGGCACATTTGGTTGCATTTGAGCACCAGGCAACGCCAACCAGATGGCCTCGGGATTGCTGGGCCGTTCAACTGGGCAATCACATGAGGCCGCCCTGGATTTCAACCTCGTCAAGCAGGCCATCCTCCAGGAGACCTATTGTCGCTGGTTCTGGGGGTATCAAGGGCCAGCAGGGTTCAGGCCCCACGTGGTGGCACAGCAGTTTGTGGATCAGCTGACACAGTGGCTCTGCCCCGACACACATACCACTGCAGAGATTGTAGAGCTCATTTCTATTGAGCAGTTTAACCAGGTGTTGGGGGAACACAGTCAAACCTGGGTCAGCCGGCATCAGCACACCATGATGGATGCAGCAGTCAGCCAGGCTGAAGCCTTTGAAGATTCTCTGCAAAAATACCAACTGACTCCTCATCTTTTTGATGATGTCGGACAAGGTCCGACATTAGACCGGAAAGGGAAAATTGCAATGTCGGACCAGGTCCGATATAGAACCGCAAAAGGTTAAAAGAATTGTATAAATTGTTGCAAATTCGCTCCATTCGGACCTCCGTGTATCACCCGCAGACAGACAGTTTGGTAGAACGTTTTAATCAAACATTTAAACAGATGCTGAGGCGGTTTGCCTTCCATACCTGATGTTTGTGGTGAGAGAGGTGCCACAGAGTTCGACCGGGTTTTCATCCTTCGATCTACTGTATGAGAGCCAACACAGAGGTATCCTGAATCTAGTAAAAGAAAGGTGGGAGGAGAAAAAACATAGTGAAGTATGTAATAATATTAAGAGACAGCCTAGAATTGGTTGGTCGTTTGGCACATGACAACTTAAAACTGGCTTAGCATCGACAGGACCAACAGTACAACAAACAAGCACGGATTCTGACTTTTCGCACAGGAGATAAGGTGCTGTTGCTTCTTCCCACTTCGGAATCCAAACTATATGCTACGTGGCAATGAGCGGGAAGCCGTGCATGCTTGGGATTGGTGGCTGGTGCACTGGAGCTGGGGCCTGGATGAGGGAACAAGTAGCTGAGTGAAGATAAGGAACAAAGAAAGAAGACCGCACTTGGTTTGAGCATAGCACACGGCCAAAAGAGTGTGTTGGACATCGCATTTCATTTTGAATTTACTGACTTTGCTTGATGAAAACTAATCCACATCTGGGAGGTTACAAGACTCTAGAGGATATTTAGTCTCATGCAAATCATGCTTTAATCAACTTTATCTTAATAGGCTACCCAGCCTTCATTCACCACAGTTCCTGATTCTTCATACGGTGTCTGTTTCTGTTAGCTGCTATTGACCAGCATTATCAGTATAATCACTGCATGTTGATTGGCAGAGCTTTCAGTCTGATCAGATTTCATTTCGGCATGCGTCACAAATCTCCACCCATTTTGCTTTTCTGTCAGTGCTCATTGGTTGATTAATGGAGAAGACTTTAGTCATGCGTTGTGAAAACAGCAGTATGGAGAAATATCTTTAGAGTCGAGAAACTATCGTTATATTCGAACAAACATTGCTGCATATGAATTTGAAGGCAAAAATCCACTTCAGAGGCCAACAAAAAATATGTTTGAGAACCGCTGTCTTAAACACATGGATGTACCTGGCACTGTTCATTCATAATGCACCGAAGTTAATGAAACAACCATGTAAGTACAACGACTCCCTCTGAGATAGGACATCTTCACATCACGATGGACCCTGGAATCAACTGTATGCTGGATTCAACTTCATGATATTGTATGGGAGGATGTGTGCTGCTATTGACACTTCATGATGTTGTATGGGAGGGTTTGCAAATAATCTTTTATTATTTATTTATTTATTAGCAGATGCCCTTATCCAGGGCGACTTACAATTGTTAAAAGATATCACATTATTTTTACATACAGTTACCCATTTATACAGTTGGGTTTTTACAGGAGCAATCTAGGTAAAGTACCTTGCTAAAGGGTACAACAGCAGTATCCCCAACCTGGGATTGAACCCACGACCCTCCGGTCAAGAGTCCAGAGCCCTAACCACTACTCCACACTGCTGTCCTATCTAAAATGTCTTCATACTTAAAATAAATTATTTTCAAACCATGGTACTGCAACAAAAGTGCTTGGTATTTTATTTCGCTGAAAATAATGTTTGTATCTTTACTGACACCTGGGTGTGAAACTTTTTTTTTCTAATCCAAAACTGCAGTTTTTTCAAGAAATTATAATTTAAAGATCCAAACTTTAGTTATTATCCATATGTTCTTGAGTTTGAGTTTTATAAAAAGGTATACAAGACTCTGCCAATGAAAATTTGCCAATGAAAATTTGTTGCAGAGAAGGGTGATGATATAGGAAGATATCTGTGAAATTAAAAAAGTAACTAACCACTGACCTGTATCTTGTGCAGGTGGACTTGTTGTCTTGACTTTGCTGGTTGTGTCACTGCTCACAGTATACCCCAACTTCCCTTCCACTGTGTATCTAAATTCATACTCTGTGTTCGGTTGCAAGCCTGATACAGTGAGGGTCTCTGTTTTATTAGTGCTGGATTGAATTGCCCATTCCTTCTGATTAAGGCACTTATACTCCAGATGGTATTTTAGTTTCTGATCAGCATCACTACTGGGAGGCACCACCTTCAGAGTCGCACTGTCATGGGTGACATCACAGACCTCAGGGACGTCAGGTTTTGCTGGGATCTCAAAATGTATGTATTTTGATGACTCATGGTCATGCAGGAGAATGCAGGCTCCAGGAAAGTTCTTGTCTTCCTTAGACACTATGAAGAACTTTGTTTTCTTATTCTCCCTGTTGATGTTCATTAACTCCTGGAATACCTTCAAATACATTCTTATCTTCAGATTAGTTTCGCTGCTCACCCATTGCTTGCTGTCTTGACGCGTATAACTCTGAGGTTTGTTACTCTGAGGTTTCTTACTCTGAGGTTTCTTACTCGCTTGGGGTTCAAGGTATTTTTTTAGATCTTCCAGATATGGTTCTGGCTCGTGCAGTGAGGTGAACGTAAAGCAAACAATATTTTCAATCTCATTGTTTAATTCTTCCTCGTCTAGCTCATTCACAGAAGATACAACATGTATGTCTTTTAAAATAGTAAAGCAACGTCTCACTGCATTGATTTCTCTTTCTTTGTTGCTCAGCCAAAGTTTTTGTGCTTTAAAGTTAAAAGGGGACTCTTCATGATTTTTTAAAATCTCTCCGAGCGATTCTTCCTCTTGTACACCTCCGCGGATAGAAGGCAGCACAGCGGACAGTTTGCTCATGAAATTCAACTTGTACTGTGAGGTCCTTTGTTTCAGTTTTCTAATCTTCTCGTTGATTTCAGGAAATTTTCCGGCAGCAATGTCTTTTATCATGTCGTTGCTTTGCATTTCGATTGTATGAAATTGCTCTAAGACAGTTTGCGCAGATGTTACCAAGTGGTCACTTATGTTCCTTTCCAGCTTGGCAGCCCTGGAGTCCAGCTTGATTAACGGGTACAGCCAGACCTTCACAGGCACTGCGTTCTCTCCTTTGTCCCCGAGCAATTTTGGAAGAGTTGAGTAGGCTTTCACAGCATCTTGGTAAGTCGACGGGTTAGATTTGAGATGAAAATCTCCATGAAATGTGCAGTCGAATTTTTGAACTTCAGCCTTTTCTGTTTGCTTCAAGTCAATAGAGCCTTTACCATCGATTGTAAATGTAGGTATTTTACTTATTGCAAGCTCCATTTCTCCATGGATTTCCTGTTGCTTTTCCTCTGAGGATACCTCCTGGTCAAATACAAAATATGCCTGAGCTCCGTACAGCACAGCGGTGACCACGTGAGTCGCTGTCTTGTCTTCAAACACGCTGGGGTGAGACACTTTCCCTTTGGCCAGATGATTCATGGTCAGATTCTCAAATCGTGTCGTTGTGTAGTACTGCAGAGTGACTCGGGATTGTCTTGTTGATTTCTTTGTGTCCTTGAAGTACTTTGCAGCTCCACTCACTTGAACCAAACCCCCCAGGAGACTCGCCTTCAGGAAAGCGTCCACTTTCAAAGCAGAAGCCTTATCTTCAATGGAGTCCGAGGCAGTGACGCTGAACTCTGTTATCGGCTGGGTTCTTTGATTTATGCTGCCTTGTAGTTCTTCTTGGTTCCACAAAGTAATTCCTGCCATAAAATCAAGACAAACAACTTATTATTTATTTGTTGTAATATAATCATCGCTTAAGGCAAAGTTTACTTCAAGCTCAAAAATAACTTTTTAAAATCCCCATTAATGTTTCATAACTGAGAAAAAAAAAATATATATATATATATATATACACACACTGCACAACAAGATACTGTGTGTATGTGACAGAGATCGAATGACTCTTGGTGTTAGATCTCCCTCTCGACCTGTGAGGGCACGGTGCAAGAGGAACAGAGTACCCTTAATTAAATGGCACGACAATTTATTCCGTAGGGTAGGTAGAAGTCAGTCATTTAGGAGATGAACGGAGCTACGGTATCCAAACTCCATGACCCGACGGTAAACGGTGTAGCATCCGAGGATTGGAGGAGCGGATGCGCTCGTTAACTTAGGGGTCATGAGCAAGGATATAAATAGGGGGGTAGCGTACGTGATCTGTTCCTTTGCATATGGTTAAATCAAACAACCTAGAAGGAGCCCGTTTTTGTGTCCTAAAGAACCGTGAGTGTTTTGCGTGTGTGTGTATTAACACTGTATGTCTTGTGTCGTTTTGTCACTAAAGAATACTGAGCACGATCCGGAGCTGCAGCCGCAGGCCAGCGAAAAACCCGGACCTCACCACTCAACTTTCCACTACAGGAAAGTTTTCACCACTAGCACTAAAATCACGCACTGTCGAAATTGTGTCTGTGTTTTGTGTTTTGTGTGGGTGAAGGAACTGGACTTTGGGTTACGGGTCAAACCCGTGGGATTATAAATCAGAAGTGATACACGCTGTACCACTTCCAACACTATTATTGTTTGCAGGTTTGCCTCAAGGCTCTGGACATTTAATAAATTGAATAAACACCCTTGCACCTGTACAACGTTGTCTGTGTGATTAATCCGCTCTCCACTGCACTCACCTGCACGTATTCACCACTTTGCCACAGTGTATTATATATATATATATATATATATATATATATATATATATATATACACACACACACTGTGTAAATGTTGACAATCACCGGTAAACCGTAAGAGTGACCAGATTTGAACTGTTACAATTCTTTCACAAGTACAGAAAATCAAAGACAACTTAAAATAGCAAAATAAAGGTTTAAACAAACATACAAAAACTGTTCAGGCTGGGCAGAGTCTTCACTGAACTTTTAAAGACAACACAGAGACACAAAAACAACACAGGTTCACTCACCAAACTCCTTTCTCCAAATGGAGCCCTGGGCTCTCCTTTTATGGGATGTAGCTGGAGCGTAATTAATCAATAATTAGCGATTATATAATTAAGGCTCCAGCCACATGTTTTTGACAGGGAGGAATTAACCCCATCCCTGCCAACCATCAATAAATACACAAGGACCAAAACATATGAAATAGAGAGGCAGGTGTTTGTTTGCATCTGGTCTCAGATAGGGTCAAATCCAGGGTAGATTCTCGCTAATTTAGTTTTATAAAAGTGAAGACAGTGTTAAATTTTAAATTGGATTAGCCCATGAGGAGCACAGAATGAAGATGAATGCACTCTGGACAGAGCAGATTCCCAGATGCCATCTGAGATGTCAGACTCAGTATCCTGTTCCCATATAGTTTTTTATATATTTAGTGAAGGACAACTTAGTGTAGATGGTAGACATAATGGGCTCTATGTACTAATATTGCTTATGCATTTGTAAATGCTGCAAATTTATAGCCTTCATCCATCGTAGAATTCCTGCATGTGATGTAGAGATATTGCCTGTGCTATGGGCATGAAGAAGAAAGCTGCTTGGAGGCTGATATGGAAATGGACCTGGAGTGGGAGGAGTCTAGAGGGGGGAGCCCAAGCATCCAGCGCCAAGAGGCTGTGTGGTCCAGTGGTTAAAGAAAGGGGCTTGTAACCAGTAGGTCCCCGGTTCAAATCCCACCTCAGCCACTGACTCATTGTGTGACCCCTGAGTAAGTCACTTAACCTCCTTGTGCTCCGTCTTTCAGGTGAGACGTAATTGTAAGTGACTCTGCAGCTGATGCATAGTTCACACACCCTAGTCTCTGTAAATTGCTTTGGATAAAGGCGTCTACTAAATAATAAAACAAAAAGGGGGGAGCCCGAGCATCTAGCATTGTGGCAAGCTGGCCTGTGCGGTGATGTCAGACCCCAAAGAAACATAGCACTGCAAGGTGATATGGTGAGTGAAAGGAAGGGAAATCCACAGCAGATTAATAATGAATGCACTGCAGCGCTTTTATTAAATAAACAACTGGTGAACAAAATAAAAGGTTTGGCACTTTTGCCAAAACAGACAGACACTAACAAACAGGGGACGAACACTAAACACACACCAAGTATCGCAATTGTTATTTTTCTTATTTATTCTCTCCTCTCTCTCTCCGCCGTTCTTTCTCCCTGAACACCCAACCTCGAGTGAGTGAGACATTCAGCTGTACCGAGATTAGATTGCTAATCAATCATTCAATTGGAATCTCGGTACATCTGCAAGTGAACTACTTTGTGCACTTCCTGTGCTTCCAGACAAATACCCCTTTTAATCTGCACTTGTGATTGTGCCATCCTCGTGTCTAAATACAAATATACATTTTATAACACTCATGCTACATGACCCCACATTATATCCTGTGCACCAATACATATACACCAACACTAATAGACCACACGCAACATATGAACATAAAATACACACAGGGGCGGGGCACACTGCCACATATCTCCCCCCTTGTGAGCAGCACACATGGCCTCAAAGGCCACCTCCTCCCTTAAAATCACCAAATTCTTGGTAATAGTCCTGGGCAAGGAACAGCAGCTTTAAGGGACCCATGTGTGGCAATGCTGTCCTTGGCAATGCTGTCAGCCTCTTAGCTGACAGCACATCGTACATCACGAGTTGTGCACGCAGCACTACCCTGTGTGAGCTCCATACGTGTAAAATGAATAAATAAATGAATACATTAATAATGATAAATAAATAATACACAGATTTGCACATATAGCATGTAGTCAGTATGCACACTGTTGTTGATTATACAGCACTAACAAACAAGTACAGTACTACTATTTAGTTCCAGGTGGTGGCATAGTTGAAAAGAAATAAAGGAAGACAGTGAGAGATGGGAGGGGTGCAAATGGTACCGAGTTAAGAGACAAGGGGTTGTTTAATTTAAATGAATTAAATTAAAGCCTAGTCAAAGAGCACACTCACCACAGACAAAACTGTAAAATAGTAATCACTATCCTCATCAATAAGAACACAAGAAATATACGGTAAAGCCATAAATACCTGCTACCACAATACTCGTCGAATCACACCCATAAAACTCACAACAAAAGGCTTCCAAATATCCATGGCTTCACAGTACTCAAATTTGTACCAGATTTACAGATCACATAAACAAATAAACTCTTCAGATGCAGAGTGCCTGATTACCCTGCGGGGGCTCCCTATTGAATCTCTCCTGTTCCTACGCCTCACACTGGTGCGCTGTCTCACTCGTGTGGGCTGAATAAGTGCAAGCAAGGGTCAGCAGTCACCTGGAATGAGGCGATCCTTCCGGCAGTCATACAGCATTCCCAGCTGGAAGGGTCGTCCGAGAGCTGCCATCTCCAGAGTCTCATCCCCTGTAAAAGCCATGGTTTATCTGAAGAGGCCCTACAAAACAAGGGTGACACATCTGATCAGTAGTTTCCATCTTCAAATGTGGTGCAGTGTTGAGAAATTGAAATTAACCCCATCCCTGCCAAACACCACCAAAATACCACAAACACTATTTAAAGGCAGGGCCCTGCCACAGTTCCGTGCACTACCATTGCTGGTAGTGTCATGTGAGCTATTCAGTGTGTTGACTTGATATGTAAATAAATCCTGCTCGCCTTCGGGCCGTATCAACTTCAACCTCCGTCTCGCTCTCCTGCCTGTCACTCAGCAGCGAATGCACGCACCCACACGGCAGACGGCTACCCTGTCACAAGCATTAATACCCTGTATCTTTCTAAACAAGGGATTTAGTGGAGTTCCATAATAAAAACTGAATCTCAAAAACAATAACTGTGTGAATAGTGTGTTACAGCTGTGTATAACGGTATTTAAAGCCAGATTAATTTATCAAACTTTTTACATATCCACCCTTACCCACCACAGTCAGATACACGACGGATTACTGTAATTTAAATGGATGCTGGACTGCCTTTATTTTACTTGGGATCGCTCATTGAGTAGCTCTTACTGATAATATGGGGTCGGTATTTCCGATTTCATTATGTTACACAATTGCTAATCAATCATTCAATTAGAATCTCGGTACAACTGCACATGGATTAATTACGTGTCCTTCCCCGTGCTCACATAGTATTACATTTTAATCAGCACGTGAAGTGATGTGCAACCCTAAATACAAATATACATTTTATCACATGTGCTACACAGACCCATTTATATCCCGTGTACCAATGACTATACACCAACATTTAACACACTAAATGCAACATATAAACAAACAATACACACAAGGCGGGGTCACACTGCCACAACCTCATTTGCACATTTTACCATATTTGTAACATCTGGGCTGCCACCAGATGACAGGACATGGCATTTTATTTATTTATTTGCATTACAATGGCAATCAAGTTCTCATCCCTCACCATCCCTCCAAAATCACTTCAGGACTAAGCTATGTTGAGTACAAATTTGATTAAAAAAATTAAATTCATAGAGGAGTCGAAGAAAGAATATAGATCTCACAAATTAGCATTTTTATTTTGGTGGGCTTATTACAGTATCTGTAATGTATGCATATCAGATATAATACAGTGGGAATTAAGTGGAATCACATTCATCAGAAATGCCACACAATTAGTACGTGTTATTTAAGTTCCAAATACACCATTCTGACATAAAATCTGATTGTTTTGTTGCTTTTTTCTATGGTTGGGCATTAAAGGGTTAATTAGTAGAGCTGTGTTACTGCTGCGGATTACCAACATCAGGCTTGAGCCAAATTCACTGAGCAAGATTTATTTTAAAAGTATGAAAACAAGATAAAGAAAAGAAAAACTGGATTTTCTTATTTTTTTATTATTATTATTATTATTATTATTATTATTATTATTATTATTATTATTAGAACGTCTTTATAAATGGGAAATGCGGTATGTATGTATGGTAGCCTATTGTAGATATACTACTGATATTTAAATGTACTGCGGTACTAAACATTTTAACTGGATTGTTTTTTATATCATTAACCTAAACTAAACTAAACTAAACAATGATTGTTATAATTAAGTAATTTAGGACACAGTTGGAACAAAAACCAGGAGGGACACCAGCCCTCCAGGACCAGGATTGGATCCCCCTCCCCCCCACCCGCCCACCCCTCCACCCACCCTCGTTTCCTCCTGTTGATTTTTCTCCAATGTATTTTGCCGAATGGCCTCCTCTCGGTTGTAACCTTTCTTATGTTCTTATGTCCTTAAAATTCTATTCATTTTCACTTTTCAGATATATTGATGCATAGTTCACAGTATCAAGTGTTATTAAAACTAGTTTTGCTACTTGCAGCTTATCTGTAAACAGTTTTACTGTCACGTCCTCTCGTACATTTGAAAGTATGCATAACCCCTCAATATAAAACAACAATGGGAATACATTTCTGAACAGCTTCATGTGCTATTATAATTATACTGGACTCAGATTCATGTTACTGCAATAGCACAATACATTTCTGAACAGCTTCATGCACTCATAATTATGCTGGACTGGGATTCATGTTATTGCAATAGCACAATACATTTCTGAACAGCTTCCTGTGCTATTATAATTATACTGGACTGGGATTCATGTTACTGCAATAGCACAATACATTTCTGAACAGCTTCATGCACTCATAATTATACTGGACTCAGATTCATGTTACTGCAATAGCACAATACATTTCTGAACAGCTTCCTGTGCTATTATAATTATACTGGACTGGGACTCACGTTACTGCAATAGCACAATACATTTCTGAACAGCTTCATGCGCTCATAATTATACTGGACTCGGATTCATGTTACTGCAATAGCACAATACATTTCTGAACAGCTTCATGTGCTATTATAATTATACTGGACTCAGATTCATGTTACTGCAATAGCACAATACATTTCTGAACAGCTTCATGCGCTATTATAATTATACTGGACTCAGATTCATGTTACTGCAATAGCACAATACATTTCTGAACAGCTTCATGTGCTCTTATAATTATACTGGACTCAGATTCATGTTACTGCAATAGCACAATACATTTCTGAACAGCTTCATGTGCTATTATAATTATACTGGACTCAGATTCATGTTACTGCAATAGCACAATACATTTCTGAACAGCTTCATGTGCTCTTATAATTATACTGGACTCAGATTAATGTTACTGCAATAGCACAATACATTTCTGAACAGCTTCATGCGCTATTATAATTATACTGGACTCAGATTCATGTTACTGCAATAGCACAATACATTTCTGAACAGCTTCATGTGCTATTATAATTATACTGGACTCAGATTCATGTTACTGCAATAGCACAATACATTTCTGAACAGCTTCATGTGCTATTATAATTATACTGGACTCAGATTCATGTTACTGCAATAGCACAATACATTTCTGAACAGCTTCATGCGCTATTATAATTATACTGGACTCAGATTCATGTTACTGCAATAGCACAATACATTTCTGAACAGCTTCATGCGCTATTATAATTATACTGGACTCAGATTCATGTTACTGCAATAGCACAATACATTTCTGAACAGCTTCATGTGCTCTTATAATTATACTGGACTGGGACTCACGTTACTGCAATAGCACAATACATTTCTGAACAGCTTCATGTGCTATTATAATTATACTGGACTCAGATTCATGTTACTGCAATAGCACAATACATTTCTGAACAGCTTCATGCGCTATTATAATTATACTGGACTCAGATTCATGTTACTGCAATAGCACAATACATTTCTGAACAGCTTCATGCGCTATTATAATTATACTGGACTCAGATTCATGTTACTGCAATAGCACAATACATTTCTGAACAGCTTCATGCGCTATTATAATTATACTGGACTCAGATTCATGTTACTGCAATAGCACAATACATTTCTGAACAGCTTCATGTGCTCTTATAATTATACTGGACTGGGACTCACGTTACTGCAATAGCACAATACATTTCTGAACAGCTTCATGTGCTATTATAATTATACTGGACTCAGATTCATGTTACTGCAATAGCACAATACATTTCTGAACAGCTTCATGCGCTATTATAATTATACTGGACTCAGATTCATGTTACTGCAATAGCACAATACATTTCTGAACAGCTTCATGTGCTATTATAATTATACTGGACTCAGATTCATGTTACTGCAATAGCACAATACATTTCTGAACAGCTTCATGTGCTATTATAATTATACTGGACTGGGACTCACGTTACTGCAATAGCACAATACATTTCTGAACAGCTTCCTGTGCTATTATAATTATACTGGACTCAGATTCATGTTACTGCAATAGCACAATACATTTCTGAACAGCTTCATGTGCTATTATAATTATACTGGACTCAGATTCATGTTACTGCAATAGCACAATACATTTCTGAACAGCTTCATGTGCTATTATAATTATACTGGACTCAGATTAATGTTACTGCAATAGCACAATACATTTCTGAACAGCTTCATGTGCTATTATAATTATACTGGACTCAGATTCATGTTACTGCAATAGCACAATACATTTCTGAACAGCTTCATGTGCTACTATAATTATACTGGACTCGGATTCATGTTACTGTCTTCAGTCACGTTTGCTCAAGTCTTTAACTTTACTTTCAAAATAAAATATTTCCTTCTAAAATATTTATTTATTTATTTTTGCATGAATCTGTCAATGCAGAAATCAATTTAATGAAAAGCTACATAATAAAAATGACAAAATATAGTTTTAAAATATATCTAGTAGGATTTGTTTTTAATTTCAGTAACATTCTCTGTGTTACTTCTCAACACTCCATATTACAGCTCAAACTCTACTTTTCAGCATAAAAACTACAGATATTTATCCATAAGTAATTCTGGCTGGTTTGAGTGTATTTTTACTTTATTATATACAATAATAGAAAACAAAATCATGTATATTGAAATGTCACTCACCAGTTCTGAATAATTAAAAACAGGATTCAGGTTCAGCAAAGCTCTTGGTTATTTAAGATTATTTTTCTTAACTGCTAACTTGTTATTTTTATTTTTAAAGACATATACATAATAATAACAGTATTCTTCACAGCAAAAAAATCTGAGGTGACTTTCTTGTAGGTTGCTTGATTTCCTTCTAACCAGTGCAACAAACCAGCTACCAACTACTTTTAGAAAAACCAGCCCACTTCTTGCTGAAAAAACGCCCAAAAACCGCCCATTCAGCAGCGTTTCTGCAGTCAAACAAAGTTCACAGTACTTGAGGGTGGGTTCCAATCTAGGTGTCACAGACAAACAGCTAGACAGTGGGCTAAGTCTTGCCTCTCATTCCTGCCTTTCACATTTCTCTGGAGGCTTGAGTTCTCTGTCCCTGTGCACTAAAATCTTTTTTTTTCCAGTTTACTATATTGAGATGTGCACAACAGACAGTGTGAAGGAGAAAGTCAGGATCAGTCAGAAAGGCAGCACACTGAAGCAAGCCTATGTGAATCAGAAAGCAGCCAGGGCCAGTGAGGAGCCTCACCATGTATTTATGCTCTGAGCACACTCTTAAAGTGGATTGTTCATGCATTGACTTACAGATGTTGGTATATCCAGACAACTTTTAAGTAATCAAAAAAAAAATCACAAGGACTCAGTTCATTTAATGCATAACAGATCAGAGCCTCTATATTTCAGTACTTTGTTAAATGATTAATAATGGAACAGGTGGCCACATCAGATCATAGTTCATAGACAACATGGGAAATCCAGTGTCTGTTGCAGCATCAGCTTTATATAGCAAAATGGTTACAAATATGTTTTTTCAAGTTCTATAGTATCCACAGTCCTAAAGCAGCCAATATGCCAGCTCCCTATAACTAAATGAAATAAAAACCCTATACCTTACCACACACTCCAGTATAAGAGATACAAAAAGAAAAATATAATGCTTATCAAATAGTCAAATAAGTCAGTCAAGATTCTCAGCAAGAGCACTGCAGGTAATGGACCAGCTTCTAGTCTGTTAAGGAAACATTGAAGCTGATGCCATACTGAAGTTTCATCCCTACCTGTGGCAGGGCAATTGCCCTGCACATGTGGAAATTAGTGTTGGTGTAATTTTATATGGGGAAATGGGTTTACTGTGTGTGCATTTTGGAGTTTATTTGTTCGATTCATTTGATTAATTGATTGTTTACAGACAGGCGCTCATTTGAGACATTGTTGTCTATTGGGTTTGGTTGAGAGGAGGGACAGTGGATGATTGGCTGTGCCAGTCCTCAATCAGCAGGTGGGCGGGTCCATCCGGGGGAGATGGCTCGGGGCGACTGCAATGCCATGCAACAGAGGGGAGCTGCATATACTCAGGAGGAGAGCGTCCGCTCTGTAGGAACGACAGCTACGCAACCCTGAAACTGCAAGCGGTGCTTGTGAAGGCAATGCTCAGCCAAGGCCGTATGAAGCAGCAGGAGTCGTTGTATGAATACCAGCTCATAAGTAGGTTAGTTTAGGGGATAGCGATCCCAAGAAGTAATGTACAGCGAGGGTTACATAGTGTAATTTATAGATATAAATTAGCAACCCTTTGTGACAGAGAGTGAATTAATCCTAGTCAACAATCTCCCTCCTGACCTGTGAGGGCGCTGTGTAACAGTAACAATGTGCCTCGTACTGGATGGTTGGGCAGTTCATTCCAGGGTCAGTCGGAAGCAGGCCATCCAGGAAGGGGGCGGAGTCACGGTACCAGAAGTCACCGCCCTAGTACGGTAGGCGATGTGTCAGTCATGGATTGGAGGAGACGTGTTTGAACTAGCTATCGGAGGGGTCAGGGCTGAGGGTATCTTTGGGGACGTGACGCCGTAAGCTGTTCCTTTTGATGTGGTTAATGAAAGGACCTGTTAAGGAAACAGAAGTAATTAATTATCGTGAGGGTTTCGTGTTTTGTTTGTTTGTTGTGCTAACTGTTTTTCATTTATCTTAGATGGCTAAGCAGTAGCCGGGAGCTGTCGATACAAGCCAGCACTAAACCCGGACTACACTAAACCCGGACTACACTACACTACTGTTTGACTAACTGTTTGTCTTTCACCACACCTGCACAACAGCGCTCCAATTGGGAGAAGTTACCGTGTATGTGTAGTGTGTTAGTTATTATTGTTATTATTATTTGTTTATTTAGCAGACGCCTTCATCCAAGGTGACTTACAGAGACTAGGGTGTGTGAACTATGCATCAGCTGCAGAGTCACTTACAACTACGTCTCACTCGAAAGACGAAGCACAAGGAGGTGAAGGGTCACACAATGAGTCAGTGTCTGAGGTGGGATTTGAACCGGGGACCTCCTGGTTACAAGCCCTTTTCTTTAACCACTGGACCACACAGCCTCCTTATTGTTTCGGGACTGAAACCCTTGTTTTGCACGGCGCGATACGCATTGCTGTGTAGCACCTGTGCTTATTATTTATGTGTTGTTGACATGCAACCCAGCCAAATAAAGGAGCTGTTTTATTGAACGTTCACTGTCTAGTGTGTGTTATTCCTGAACACTGCACCAACTACACGTGCGCACGGCAAGACACTTTGCCACACTCTTACTTTTCCATTTTAAAGTAGCTAGGCTTCAGCAAACTTGACCTTGCTAGCCAAAATCCCTCTTCCTGTCCTTCTACAGATAAGAATCTGAGGGGCCCTATTTTCAAACTGAACTTTGCTTCTTCTGATAAGAAACTTCAACTGTAAGCACATCCTTGAATTTATTGTATTAGATAATAATTGTGCAAGCTGGTCTAATTCCTTGGGGCTGCTTGCACCAGCAGTTTTACAGATAAGAATGGGCCTGTGTCTAAGTCTGGCTAGTTTCAAAGGATGAAAACACATTCCATTAACAGAGGCAAGCTTTTTAACATTAAATAAGTACCTGTTCAGTTTTCTTTATTCAGATCTTAGTATCCTGCTCATAGTTTGCTGTGATAGTCATTCTGCTGGCTTTAACATCCTTTTAAATCAGAGTACATAATTATTACATTCAATACTATTACAGCTCTGCATAGTCCATTTTTAATCATATTCTCCAAGTATCCACTTGCTCCCAGCATGTCTAAAAATCTGCATCAGGTTCAGCTCTCAAGGGATCGGTAAAAGTGATGACTGGGTCTGGAATCCATTTCTGCTGTTTCTCTTGCTACAAAAAGTTGGACATTTTTCAAGCTCTTGAAAAAAAACCTTAAATCAGAGAAAAGTTGCTGAGAAATGTGGTGCTTTCCATTCTGCTAAATAATGTGCATGTCTTGAATATTGCACCTGTACATGCATTTATAATGAATTTATAGCTGCTGCTGCATTATTTAACACGTGCTGTGTTCATTTAGTTTGACAGTTTATTGATGTTAGTTTGTCTGTTACTTTATTATTCTAGTTTATTAACATACACTAGCCTTGCTTGCTTTTCTCTTATGTATTATGTTCATTTCATATGTTGATGCATGTGTGTCATGACAAGTAATACATATTTATTTATTGATTGATTCGTATGGTGTCTGAGGTCAGTTCTGTCTTAGAGAACATTTCAGATAAGAGAACACTTTGCTTGCTTCCTGAGGGGTGTTCTCTTAGGCAGAGACGACTGTATATGTAAGCAATAAGGCAGGCCAGAGAGTGTGATTCCTCTAATATCACCATGCAAGGTGAACTGCCTCATTGAGCTAATAAAATGGGTTAACTAAATAAATTGAAAAAAAAAATGTAAAAACGTTTATTAATTAACAAATATATATATATATATATATATATTAAAGGATCCCAGGGTGTCAGCTTCAATAACATTACTGGGGAGTTGGTTCCAGACTCACACAATTCTCTGTGTAAAAAAGTGCCTCCTATTTTCTGTTCTGAATGCCCCTTTGTCTAATCTCCATGTGTGACCCCTGGTCCTTGTTTCTTTTTTCACGTTGAAAAAGTCCCTTGGGTCGACATTGTCAATACCTTTTAGAATTTTGAATGCTTGAATCAAATCGCTGTGTAGTCTTCTTTGTTCAAGACTGAATAGATTCAATTATTTTAGCCTGTCTGCATATATTTTTAACCTGGAATAATTCTAGTCGCTCTTCTTTGCACTCTTTCTAGAGCAGCAATATCCTTTTTGTAGCAAGGTAACCAGAACTGAACACAGTATTCTAGATGTGGTCCTACTAACACATTGTAAAGTTTTAACATTACTTCCTTTGATTTAAATTCAACACTTCTCACAATATATCCGAGCATCTTGTTGGCCTTTTTTTATAGCTTCCCCACATTGTCTTTCTCAGTGTCCTAGATCTTTTTCATAGATTCCTTCTTCAATTTCAGTGACTCCCATATGGTATTTATAATGCACATTTTTATTGCCTGCGTGCAGTACCTTACACTTTTCTCTATTAAATGTCATTTACCATGTTTCTGCCCAGTTCTGAATGCTGTCTAGATCATTTTGAATGACCTTTGCTGCTGCAACAGTGTTTGCCACTCCTCCTATTTTTGTGTCATCTGCAAATTTAACAAGTTTGGTTACTATACCAGAATCGAAGTCATTAATGTAGATTAGGAAGAGCAGAGGACCTAATACTGATCCCTGTGGTACACCACTGGTTACCTCGCTCCATTTTGAGGTTTCTCCTCTAATCAGTACTTTCTGTTTTCTACATGTTAACCACTGCCTAATCCATGTGCATGCATTCCCTTGAATCTCGATTGCGTTCAGTTTGAGAATTAATCTTTTATGCAGAACTTTGTCAAAATCTTTCTGGAAATCTAAATAAACCATGTCGTATGCTTTGCAATTATCCATTGTCGATGTTGCATCCTCAAATAAATCAAGCAGGTTAGTTAGACACAATCTCCCTTTCCTAAAACCATGCTGACTGTCTCCCAGGATACTGTTACCATATAGGTAATTTTCCATTTCAGATCTTATTATAGTTTCCATAAATCCATAAGTTTCCAGAAATCAGGCTTATTGGTCTGTAGTTACCTGGTTCGGTTTTGTTTCCCTTTTTGTGGATTGGTATTACGTTTGCTATTTTCCAGTCTGTCGGTACAACCCTTGTGTCAAGAGACTGTTGCATGATCTTGGTTAGCGGTTTGTAAATAACTTCTTTCATTTCTTTGAGTACTATTGGGAGGATCTCATCCGGCCCAGGAGATTTGTTTATTTTAAGAGCTCCTAGTCCCTTTAACACTTCTACCTAAAAATAATAATAATAATACGTGCGGAAGCTATAAAAAAAGGCCAACAAGATGCTTGGATATATTGTGAAAAGTGTTGAATTTAAATCAAGGGAAGTAATGTTAAAACTTTACAATGCATTAGTAAGACCTCATCTAGAATATTGTGTTCAGTTCTGGTCACCTAATTACAAAAAGGATATTGCTGCTCTAGAAAGAGTGCTTATGTTCTAATATAGTCAGGCCTCTGCCAAATAGACGAAAGTGCCAGCTACTCCAGAGAAATTCACACTTTAAACTGTTTATATAACTTTAAATTCAAGTTAGACCTGAGAACATATTATATTAAAAACATCTTAAAAAGGATGATTATAAACACTTAAATCAGCAAAATTTAAAAAATACAATAAAAATGGCTGTGGTTCCTGAGTTGCCTATCTAGTTAAAGTGCTGCAGCTGGGAGCGCAGGATGAGTCACACAGCTTGGACGCTGCCAGTTCATGTCCAGGCTGGGCAAAGAGGCTGAACTTTGCTGGGGAGCCCGAGGTGGGCATCACATTGGCTCTGACGCCCCCGAGGTGGGGGATGGGAAACCGGCAGGGATTGCTTCTCATCACACAACAGCGAACCCTACTGGCCAGACACAACGAGCACATTCAGAGTGGATAAGAGGCAGGGCTGATCTCTGTTCTCTGAGATTGGTAGCCCGCCCACCTCTGCTCTGGATTGCTCAGCGTAAAAGCAATTCTGGCTTTAGGCTTGTGAGATCGGAGGATGCTCACACGCCCTCAGGATGTCTGTGCTGTGTGGGGACCATGCGAAGCATGATTGTAAAAGTAGCCGCGAAGCATGATGGTACATGGTGCAAAACATTAACTGGGTAATGTTTTAGAGCACCAGAGAAGTCGTTACTGAGGTAACATTTTCACAGGGAGACCAGGTCGCGAGATCATAAGAAATATGGCCCTGGGTATCAAAAGTGTATTCTGACAGTCTAAAACATGCTGTCTCCATCTGATTTAACCCAACTCTTATCCCGAATATTGTTCCCGTCATAAAATTAAACATTTTTCCAACAGGTGGAATGGGTGCAATTTACATAAAGGTGGCTGAATAACTATTCAGTATTTAAATGACAAACCTATATGTTAATGACATAATTTCAGAATTTCAATCAATGGAGAGGTGGGATTGAAAGGTAGTAAAGTGGAGAAAAAAAACAAATGTGTGTTTTAGGCGATACAGAGAAAGAAGAGAAGATACATTTGTAGCCCACCTGGTGGGACCATGGCTAGGAGTTCAGCTTTATCAGCATTGCTGCATAAAATGCTGTATGTGCTTTGATCCACACCAGCCACAGCAATTTAGGACTGTCAGTCTTAACACTAGAAGCACCAAGCTGGTCAATTTGACCGTTTTGGGTTTTAAAATTCAAATTACTCTGCGTTCCGTAATGTAATGCACATTCCCATTCATATATTTATTTTATATGTTGAATATATATGGTGCACCATATATTTTCATTAGCCTGTAATCCATATAAAATAAATATATGGATTACAGACTAAAATATATTTTAAATATATCCCATATATTTAAAATATATAAAAACAGGGGCCAGTTTCTATATATGAAAAGTATAAGGATCATACTTTTCTACCATATATTAAAAATGTATGTTTGTTCCATAAGGGAGGTTAAACCTGCATGTGTTTTTTTATCACACTGTTTTATGGCAGCTGTATAATAAATGATATAGAAAGATATTAGAGAACTGGGATAAGGTACATAGTACTGTTTCGGGTTGGTCAGAGTCTGCAGTTTTTATTATTTTATTTGTTTTTTCATTTGTTTTTTATTTGCGCTAACGCAATACATCCATGAAATCTGATATAAAAGGATTTTAGCCAGCGCAAATGCGTAGACAGCTTTCCACAATACAGAAATGTCAGACATTACAGGGTTAGGATTATACAGTAAAGTCTGTGTTAGCGTCCACCTGAACGAAGCAGATGCAGATAGCTAAGATCTGCCCATTTTAAAGAAAGTATGGCTTAAATCTTACTTGCTGTGCACTTCCTTTCACGATCATATGTTTTCACATGTTTTCTAAAAGGAAAAATAAACTGTTGTTTATGTTTATGTTTTAGAACTGGTATTCACTGTATTTGAAGCTTTGGGATATAAACATTTGGTTTTATTTTTTAGAAAGGAGTAAATGCCCCTTATATCTGAAAACATATTGGGTTAAAGAAAGCTCTACACTTGCACCTCCTAAGTCATTTAATCTAGATAGAGTTTATTATATCTTGCATTTCTTTCACAACTGCCTATTATACGTGAGATCTACCCAGCTTATTGAAGTGCTTGGCAGGTCATTTTAATGGAATAATTTGCTAGAACCACTGAAAAAAGTTATTTCATTAGCCTTTCATGCCTTTTCACATACACACACAAGCACACTGGAACAAGTGACTGACACTCTGTGAACGAGAAGAGACGGAATCTGAGCTGCAAATCTACCTCCCGACCAGGGAGGGCGCTAAGTAAGGTTGATGGGACACCTTCACAGGGATGGGCCGACTCGAGGGCAGGACGGAACTGGAAGTCGGCCATCTTAGTGAAAGGGCGTAGCTGTAGGGCTGCTAAACAACTCTATTGTGATCAGCTGTGTTCCGTGCGGCGATTGGATGGAGTGTGGCGCCGTGCTGATCACGGGGAGAATGCAGCTACGTGAGTAAGGGCCCTTACGCTAAACACTAATGCACCAGAGTGCTGTGTAGCGACTTGGGAGCTGCAGCTATGGAGCCAGTATACAACCTGGAGCACCACTACCCCTGCACAAGCACTTTCACCCAGAGCACCACTACCCCTGCACAAGCACTTTCACCCAGAGCACCACTACCCCTGCACAAGCACTTTCACCCGGAGCACCACTACCCCTGCACAAGCACTTTAATCTGGAGCACCACTACCCCTGCACAAGCACTTTCACCCGGAGCACCACTACCCCTGCACAAGCACTTTCACCTGGAGCACCACTACCCCTGCACAAGCACTTTCACCTGGAGCACCACTACCCCTGCACAAGCACTTTCACCTGGAGCACCACTACCCCTGCACAAGCACTTTCACCTGGAGCACCACTACCCCTGCACAAGCACTTTCGCCCGGAGCACCACTACCCCTGCACAAGCACTTTCACCCGGAGCACCACTACCCCTGCACAAGCACTTTCACCTGGAGCACCACTACCCCTGCACAAGCACTTTCACCTGGAGCACCACTACCCCTGCACAAGCACTTTCACCTGGAGCACCACTACCCCTGCACAAGCACTTTCACCCGGAGCACCACTACCCCTACACAAGCACTTTAACCTGGAGCACCACTACCCCTGCACAAGCACTTTCACCCGGAGCACCACTACCCCTGCACAAGCACTTTAACCTGGAGCACCACTACCCCTGCACAAGCACTTTCACCCGGAGCACCACTACCCCTGCACAAGCACTTTCACCTGGAGCACCATTACCCCTGCACAAGCACTTTCACCTGGAGCACTTTTGCATGCACTTGTGGATTATTGGATTGTGATTATTGGGACTGAAAACCCACCTTTTGTTGTGCAAATATATACCTTTTTTTGACATTCACTTATTCCCACACTACTCACATCCTGACACACACACACACACACACAGTTCCCAGTAATAAGTAATTTCAGCTTATCAATGCAATTTATAGGTCCAACACCAGTATGTTTTTTCTTATCACACTATTTTATGGAAGCTTTGTAATAAATTATGTAGAAATATGCTACAGACCTGGGATAAGGTACAAAGTACTGTTGTCTACCGTTTTGTTTATTATTTTAATTGATTTTACTTTTTTTTCACTAAAGCAATACATACATTGCAATCTGATATAATTTTGGCAGCACAAAATTTGGAATATGTAAGAAAACGAGGCACGACTGAGGTGTAAATTAGGTAATGCACTGAGAATATCCCAAGTGTGTCACAGCTCTTGCAAGAGAGAGGCTGTCTCTTTTGTAAAGTGATGTGGTTCTGAAGAGCGTGATGTGCTGGGTTTGCACTCAGTGTCTGTCTGTGTATCAGGTTACCTCGCCTTGTCACTGCCTGCCAGAAACCCTGCTACACAAACACCTATCAACATTACAAAACACAAGCTACACACAAATCTAATAAAACAACACATATTCAAACAGCACCTTCAAAGAGCAAGTGCAGCAGAAGCAATGAAACGAACAAAACAGATGATTCAAAATTCAGCTTTTGAGATTAAAAACACTTGACATTTGACATTGGATTTATTCAATTCATTTTAGTATTTCAAAATGTTGCCCTATGTATAGTTATATATAGAGCGAGAGAGAGAAACTTACAAGAAATTGCAGGTAACTGTGGCTATTTGGGAGCGGTGCAAGAAGTACAGCAGGATTTGAACTGCCAGCCACCTGTGACCTGGAAGCAGACATTATTATTATTATTATTTATTTCTTTGCAGACGCCCTTATCCAGGGCGACTTACAATCGTAAGCAAATACATTTCAAGTGTTACAATACAAGTAATATAATAAGAGCAAGAAATACAATAACTTTTGTTCAAGCAAAGTATAAGTGTGACAAACCACAATTCAATAATACAGCAGATAATAGTGATAGTTACATCAGGATATGATTAAATGTGGACAGTGTGGTTGCTACAGGTGCACCGATGGTGGGATAACTTGTAGGTTAATGCAGCTTGAACAGCAACTTGGTACAACATAGCACAGTTACCTTAACCAATGTGTTGTTCTTCTAGTGTAGAATCACTTTGTATAGCATTATCTGATTTCAGTCATCACATCCCGGTCCCTTTTTAAAACATTCATGCAGCGTGTGGCTTCTAGAGCTCTCAAGCATGCAATCAGTAACCTTTCCAACTGCAACCCCCCCAACCCCACCCCACCCAGTGAGTACAAGAAATACCAGATCTGTTGAATGGTGTATTTATTAAAATTAAAAATAATAATAATAATAATAATAATAATAATAATAATAATAATAATAATAATAATAATAATAAATAAAAAAGATTATACAATAAAGTCTGTATAGTGTCCACCTGAACGAAGCAGTCAACCATTTCTAACACGTAAAGCCTACATACAGCTAGCTGAGATCTGCCTTTTATTAAACAGACCCATTTTAAAGGGAGTTCATCTTAAATCTTACTTGCTGTGCACCTCCATTCACTAGCAGTGATATCAGGGATGTGTTTTCATACTTTCTGAAAAAGGAAAAATGAATTACTGTTTATGTTTGTTATTCAGAACAGTTGAAACACTCCTGAGTTATTCACTGTATTTGAAGCTTTGGAATATAAACATTCTGTTTTATTTTTTAGAAAATAATAAATGCCCCTTATATCTGAAAACATCCTGGGTTAAAGAAAGCTCTACACTTGCACCTCCTAGGTCATTTCATCTAGATAGAGTTTACTATATCCTGCACTTCCTTAACAACTGCATATTATATGTGAGATCTACAAAGTGTATTGAAGTGCAAGGCAGGTCATTTTTTTTATGGAATTATGTAATGTGCTAGAAACATTTTTAAAAAGTTATTTCATTAGCTTTTCATGCCTTTTCCTATACATGCACAAGCACACTGGCACACGTGACTGACACACACACACACACACACACACAGCTTCCAGAAACAAGCAATTCAGCCTTATCAATGCAATGTGTAGGACCCAAGGTTAAGTGTGTATGTTTTTATGATCATACTGTTTTATGGCAACTGTATAATAATGTTAAGAGAACTGGGATAAGGTGCAAAATACTTTTTTGGGTTAGATCAGTCTGCTGTCTGCAGGTTTTTTTTTTAAAATTATGTTATTTGTTTTTTATTTGCACTAAAACAATACATCCATTGAAATCTGATATAAATGGATTTTTGGCAGCACAGTATTTGCAATATGTAATAGTGTGTCACATGCAAGAGAGAGGCTGTCTCTTTTGTAAAGTGATCTGGTTCTGAAGAGCGTGTTGTGCTGGGTTTGCACCCAGTGTGCCTTGCCTTGTCACTGCCTGCCAGAAACCCTGCTTCACAAACACCTATCAACATTACAAAACACCAGCTACATAGAAATCTAATAAAACAGCACATATTCAAACAATGCCTTCAGGAGGGCCGGATTAACCTTTTGTGGGCGTGGCGCCAAACAGATTTGTGGGCCTCCATTTTTCCCTCTTGTAATATGGGGTTTGGGGAAGCGCTGTAAAAGACTGGAGATCGAGACACAAGTTGTCTTTGACACGCCACACAGGCACGCAGATTTTATTTACAATATTTACAAGTTTGAGTTGCAGATGCAGGTGGCTGCCACTAGGGTGCCAGCAATGGACATACACACAAGTGTACATAAAATGCATTATTTATACAACAATACAAAACAAAACACTGTGGGTAAAAACAGCTAACAAAAGCCAAAGCTGGCCAAAACACCAGTTGTGCGTTGCTCCCACTAAAATGGAAACTTCACACTTTCCCCCCCTTCACATTTCTCGTATGAACTATCAAGGCTTGAATTTTGTGTGTAGGACACTGTGACAGAGATCGAATGGTGCTTGGTGTTAGATCTCCCTCTCGACCTGTGAGGGCACTGTGTAACAGGAACAGAGTACCCTTATCTAAATGGCACGACAATTTATTCTGTAGGGTAGGTGGAAGTTGGTCATTTAGGAAAGGGGCGCAGCTATGGTATCCAAAATCAATGACCCAGACGTTAAACAGTGTGGCATCTGAGGATGAGCGAGGATGAGCGAGGTCATGAGCGAGGATATAAATAGGGGTCATAGCTGATGTGATCTGTTCCTTGGTAAATGGTTAGAAACAACATACAAGGAACCTGTGTTACCGTACTGTAAACCGTGAGTTTGTTTTGTCTGTTGGTGTTTGTTATAACTGTCTGTTTGTTTTAAACTAGACTTCCTATAACACGATCCGGAGCTGTAGCAGAAGCCAGCATAAACCCGGACATCACTTTCACCCCTGCATTTCACGGAGAACTGTAATACACCACTTGCACTTATTTCACTATCACTAAGAACTGTGTTTGTGTTTTGTGTTTAGTGTTGGTGTGTAAAACTGGACTTTTTGGTTGCGGGTCAAACCTGGGGATTTACAAATACTGAGTGATACACACCGCTGTATCACTCCAACATTATTATTTACAGGTGTTTGCCATGAGGCTCTGGACATTATTAATTAAATCAATAAAAACCCTTGCACCTGGTCTGTGTAATACTAATATGTACATATACCCTTTTTTTAAACAACTGCTTGAATAAGTAAAACCAGCTACATCTAATACATTCAACCTATTAGTTTAATTTTGTCAATGTGTTTTATTGTTAGTAGTGTAACAGAGAGAAATACCCTTCCACTTGACATCATCAAAATTCAATAAATATGCACTGTATTAGACACTGGTTGGCCTATTAAGTGATTGTAAACTTACCTTGTGTTATATGCTGGTTGTAATGTGCTGCATGTATTGGTGCTTAGACCGTACTATTTCAGAAAACTGGGAGGAGTCAAAGAAAAACATTTTTGATGGACAGTGTTTCTTTCAAACTGTCAAAAGAGAAGAAAATACTAGGTAAATACTTACTAAATATCAATGGTTAAGCTTAGAAATCCCTAAACTCATCCCAGTCCTGATATGCAGACGCATGGTAACCTGATGTGTGTGAGTGCTGATGATTCTGTTGTTCTGTTTTGTGTTTACTTATCAGAAATAAAACTGTCAGACAGCAACGCACTTCGTGACTGGGCTATTCTTCTAGACACAACGCAGAGTGTGAGTTTCTGTACAAGAGTTGCTGGGTGCAAGCAACACCTGGTACGATTGATTTAGTAGCACCCCCCTCCTGTTACACCTGCTTGCACCTGGTTATCAAGGTTGAATTTGGCAAAAATAATAATTGTAATTAAGGGAGAAGCTGTCTTTGTTTGTACAGTCAGCGAAAAGGGAGCGTACTTTCAACATCTAGCAAGCAAAGTCAGAAGAGGGGACAGATCACGAACAACAGCCTAGCCAAGAGCTCCTATAAATATACAACCGTAACACCCCAGAATTTGGTTAAAATTGTAAGCAAGTTAAATAATACAAAAAGGACATAAAGAGAAACTCAACCAACTGGATCACCATCAAAGAAAGAGGAAAGATCAGTGAATGTTGAAACAATAAATTAATGAACTGATTTGGCCTGCAGGCACCGGTCAAATTTATAGCAAGAGAGTCCCACCAGACACAGAGCGAGACTGGGCTTGTCTGACCAGGAATACGGACAATAATGCAAGAGATTCCCACCAGACACTGAGCGAGACTGGGCTTGTCTGACCAGGAATATGGACAAACTCTACTGCAAGAGATTCCCACCAGAAACTGAGCGAGACTGGGCTTGTCTGACTCTAACCAGCAATACAGACAATCTCTACTACAAGAGATTCCCACCAGACACGGAGCGAGACTGGGCTTGTCTGACCAGGAATACGGACAAACTCTAATGCAAGAGATTCTCACCAGACACTGAGAGAAACTGGCCTTGTCTGACTCTAACCAGCAATATAGACAATCTCTACTACAAGAGATTCCCACCAGACACAGAGCGAGACTGGGCTTGTCTGAGATTAACCAGGAATACAGACAAACTCTATTGCAAGAGATTCCCACCAGACACTGAACTAGACTGGGTTTGTCTAACCAGGAACACAGACAAACTCTACTGCAAGACGGCCTCTGACAGGACTGGGATCACAGATGACCACTGAATCAGACAAAAACTGAGTATTCCCAGGTCAACTAAAAGAGATTTGACAGAATCTATATGTGGGAATGTAATAAATGTATAAGCAGAAAGAGAAAGAGTTGTAAAGTATAACAAGGTGTGACCATGTCACTGTACTGAATAAACCAGGACCAGTGTAATATCTGATGAAAACAATTTAACAAATCAGACCGAGTGGAAATAATAGGAAGCGATCTACTCAGTTAAGTAATTGATGCTGGAATAAATATAGAACGAAGAAGAACAAACATAATGGGTGTAAAGTTTTCCTAAACAGCCACTGATTCACATACACACAAATTAAAATACAAGAAAAGCAATGACTGGCAATGATTACAATGAATTCAATGAGACCAATACAAAACACAGTAACTTTTTAATACATTCAGATATATGAGTTCCGATACATAAGACTAGATAAAACAGGGAGGGGAGGAATATAATCTCAAACTGGTGAGGGTGGAATCAGATTCAGAAAAGTGTCACAGACCGTTTCAATGTAGTTCCCACAGCCTGTCTCCATGCTCAGAAACCAGCAACCTCACATCACATTTGAAGAAGTCCAGTAACTTCGCACTGTTCACAAACGTCTCTGTCTCACTGTCACTCAGGGAAAAGGCATTTCTACCCTCGCTGCCAGCTCTCACTTTGTAGTCCTACAATCCAGTCACTGACTCTCAGCACCCGCAAGTCAATCAGCATGTCCTTTTCTGTTCCCTGTTTCTTCTTAGTCAGAAAGTACTGATTAGAGGAGAAACCTCAAAATAGAAAATACAAAATAGAGTGAGGTAACCAGTGGAGTACCACAGGGATTATTATTGGGCCCTCTGCACTTCCTAATCTACATTAATTAATTAGATTATGAACCTTAGATTATGAACTGTGTTCAGTTCTGGTCACCTTGCTACAAAAAAGGACATTGCTGCTCTATAAAGAGTGCAAAGACGAGCAACCAGAATTATTCCTGGTTTAAAAGGCATGTCATATGCAGACAGACGAAAAGGATTGAATCTATTCAGTCTTGAACAAAGAAGACTAAGCGGCGATCTGATTCAAACATTCAAAATTCTAAAAGGTATTGACCCAGGGGACTTTGTCAACCTGAAAAAAGAAACAAGGACCAGGGGTCACAAATAGAGATTAGATAAAGGGGCATTCAAACAGAAAATAAGAGGCACTTTTTTACACAGAGAATTGTGAGGGTCTGGAACCAACTCCCCAGTAATGTTGTTGAAGCTGACACCCTGGATCCTTCAAGAAGCTGCTTGATGAGATTCTGGGATCAATAAGCTACTAACAACCAAACGAGCAAGATGGGCCGAATGGCCTCCTCTCGTTTGTAAACTTTCTTATGTTCTTATTTGAATATACATTTCTCTTTCTCTCCCTTTTACCTTCAGAATATCATTACTGTTGCTACTTCAATTTCTAAATCCCTTAACTTTCTGTTTAATATGTTTTTTTGCTGATCATATGTATTGCATTTCATGAATATATGCTCCACTGTTTCTTGTTCACCACAATTATTACATAAGCCATTCTCATGACTCTGTTTCCAGTTTCTCTTCTCCATTCTACTTTAAGTAGCTGCCTCAGTGGAAATTCTCTCATTGCATTCCATGTTCATATGAATTAGCTCAGTTCAGAAGAGGATGGGAAGCCTTTAACAATCAATAAACCTGTATTGGTCTTTACAATACATTACCATTATTTTAAAGAGATGGCTACTGCAGGTTTAGACCCTGACACCGGTGAGTTGTGTATTTTTATTGTGTTTTTAATAAAATACGAGGGCGGTATAATATGTCGATATAAACGATTAAAAAGCAGAATACGATCCTGAGGAAAATTTAAAAGTTTGCTTTTGCAGAAACGCCATGACCCTAAACCTCTCCCTTCTCTGAGGAAAAGTACATATGTATGTATATATATATATATATATATATATATATATATATATATATATATATATATATATATATATATATATATTAGTTAGCATTAGATGTAATTTACCAAAGAAATTACGTGTAGAACACACGATTCAGCAGTTAACGCAGAAACGCCATGACCCTAAACCTCTCCCTTCTCTGAGGAAAAGTACATATGTATGTATATATATATATATATATATATATATATATATATATATATATATATATATTAGTTAGCATTAGATGTAATTTACCAAAGAAATTACGTGTAGAACACACGATTCAGCAGTTAGTGACCTCGGTCTCTTCAGATTGCTTATATTCTCTCACTGCTCGCAAAATTTCAGGCGCTGTGGATTTAAACAGCAGTGATGAGGATTCCCTGCTGTGTTTGGTTATATTATTAATGTCACAAACCAAATGATATATTATTAGTGATGCTGGTAATAACATTGCTTGCAGAATTAATATAGTCAAAATAATTAGTTGGCTGAGACTTGACTTGTTAATAATAATAATAATAATAATAATAATAATAATAATAATAATAATAATAATAATAATAATAATGAATATTATTGTTGAACTATCCTGGTAACTGACTGGAAAATACCCGAACAAGATGTTATATAATTTTGGTAATAAAAGCATCCCATTGTACACTATATATAGTACTTCTGTTTGTTTTTTTTAGGAAAAACAGAAGTAGGGGAGACCGGGGTTGGTTGTCACACTTTTTACTCTTTATTAGTTTCCTCAATCTGGTGACATTCTGCGAGGTTCTGTTCCTCGTTATATTGACGATTAACTCTTCACGTACAAATTGATGTTTTTTATTTCAGCGTAACTTTATTCCAAATATGATATTTAGACGATTGAAAATGCCCCGGTAACCTGTGACAACGTACCCCATACTGGGGTTGGGCGTCACAAAGTATGTTCTTGGTTTTACAGTAGACAATAATGCAACATTTTTTGTTTTTTTCAAATAACATAAAGTCTCTACTGTGTACAATGAAAGAAAAAGTTGTATTTTTACTTTTTATGTGAACATAAAAAATATAGACCTATATATATTTGAAATGTTGACCCATGCTACAAAATAATACCACAGCCTCCACAGAACCGGAGGACAAACAGTAAATAATTTAAATAAGCATTATATGGTGACATATCCCACATGCTGGTGTAAAAAAAGTAGAAAGAAAAAATATAAGACTTCTTCCTACAGGATTTACATGTGACCTCAAATTACAAGATGGTTGAGTTCCAGACAATAGAACACACATTTCAGTGTTTGTATCACCTGCCTGCACCATCTAGTGTCATAGTTATGAGCACTGTGATAACCAACCCGTGTGACAACCAGCCCCGGTCTCCCCTACTATAGTAATAAGATTGGAGTCAGATATTAAGAAAGCTTTTAGTAATAAAGAGAATTTAATAGCATATGAAAAAGCATATGATTTGTTGTGGAAAGGTTTGTTATTTAAAATACATAATATGGGGATACAAGGAAAGATGTTTTGGTGGGTACGAGATGTTTTATCATTTAGGACTATGCAAGTCAGAGTGAGTACTGAATATTCAGAGATGTATAAGGTGGCAAATGGTACTCCACAGAGGAGTGTTAGCCCAGTTTTATTTAATATAATGATAAATGACTTGCCAAAAAAATGAATGTTAATGTGTCATTATTTGTTGATGATGGGGCATTATGGAAAAGTGGCTAAACATAAAATATATCATAGGAAAGATGCAGATGGCAATGGATGAGGTACAGAAGCGGGCAGATAGATGGGGTTTCAAATAGATGGGGTTTTAAAATTTCAGTATTCAAAACAGAAAACTTTTTTTTTCTTTAAAAAAGATGTTTATATAAGGAACCTATCAAAAGGGTATCCAAGTTTAAATTTTGGGGAATATGGTTTGAGAGAAACAGCATATAGATAATATGATAAACAAGTGTAAAGTACGGCTTAATTTAATGAGATGTAGTTCTGGACAACATTGGGGGGCAGATAAAGGTACCTATATACATACATACACACATATATATATATATATATATATATATATATATATATATATATATATATATATATATATATATATATATATAGGTACCTTTATCTGCCCCCCAATGTTGTCCAATACTGACCGTATTGTAATATATATATTTATATATTACAATACGGTCAGTAATTGATTATGGGTGTTAAGCATATGGAAAGGCAAAATAATCCATGATTTTATAATGGGGAGGAACAATTAAATTCATATAGTAGAAGAATTACAGAAATAGTAAAGCATTTTAAAATAAATGAAATTAAAATAACAAACGATAAATGCATGTCAATTACACCACCATGGCAGTTAGAGCCGAAGATAGAATTAATTAAGAGAAACATTACAAGGGGTGGAAGATAAAACAGCAAAGAGGATAGTAGAATGGTATATATATAAAAACAAAGAATATAACACACACACACACACACACACACATATATATATATATATATATATATATATACACACACACACACACACACACACACATACATTCATGGATGAAAGAATATTGATAGTGGAAGAGTGTCATCAGCTTCTTATGTGACAACATGTGATGTGGGAAAATCAGTAAGGGGTATCTAAAGCTAGTCAGGATACAGCATGGGAAATCATACATCTGTAGAACAAGTTATTTTGTAAAGGAATTGGTGTGAGTTTTATTTGGATTCCTGCACGTATCGGAATAAGGGGAAATGAAAGAGCTGATTTAATGGCAAAAAAAATGCAACACAACAGAATACAATAAACATGAACACTTCATTGGGTAGGACAGAGGTAAACAGAATTGTCAAGAAGAAGGTTTTGATAAAATGGCAAGAGCAGTGGAATAGTGATGAAAAAGAGTGACATTGTTTTAACATTTGTCCAGCAGTTGACAAGAAGGTACACAGTAGGTGTAAAAATATAATTTTATTTTAGAAATAGAAAATAATTTAATTTAACATTATCGGGATTATCGATATTGGCCATTGTTCCAACCCTACAAGAGAACAAAATACCGTCACCGTTTGATAAACAAGCCAGATCCAGTGCGGCCTTCTGCAGTACACAGCCTGTTTGTTCTCAAACTGACGTCACCGGCAGCAGTTGCCAGATTGCGTTGTTTTTTTGGTTGGGCCGCTCGGGAGAGACTTCAAATCCACTTTTATAAGAATTAAGCAAAAAAATATATAAACAATGTGTACATTTTGAGAAAGTTATTCTAACGTACTGTATTAATATGTTGTCAACTAAAAATTTATACTGAGTATCAAATTGAAACTTATCAGTTATATTTGAGCATCAAAAGAAACGTATCACTTATATTTGAGCATCAAAAGAAACTTATCACTTATATCTGGATAAAATTCACTAGATGTGATCGAAAAATGTTTTAGAACAAACACTGTTTTAGAGCAGGTGCAGTGACTTTATTGTGCTGATTAACAATTGACATCACAAAGATGCTGCAAAATGATCTGTGGATCTTGGGCGGGTGTTGTGACTCTTGGTCTCCCAGTTCATGGCCTTATATTGACAGAGTGTGTCTGGTTATACCGTCTAGCCAGGTTTGAAATTGCTGGCTGTGAGCCCCCAAGACGACGAGCCACAGTACGCTGCACTAGTCCTGCCTCCAAGCTGCTCTCTTGACAGACGTGACATATTGTTTTTGGTTTTTTTTCTGTGCTTTTCGTTATTGCTTTTATTCAAGCTTGCAATTCAACAGCTGAAACCACTCCATGTCCAGTGTCCAGTCAACTGTCTCACTAATTAGGTGATTAAGTGCATATGCTTCAGTCATAGAAACTCAAGCATGTCATGGTCAAGGATGAATGATCGAGTGATTAAAAAGAAACCAAAAACATTTTTTCCATGTCCATTATTTATATACCTTAGTTTTTTCGAAAATAAACGTGTTATAATAGTGATACATTTATTTACAAGCTACTTACACTTTAAGCTCCACTGGGAACAGTAGATGGCACAGTACTTTAAGCGAACGACAGGTGGCAACCTAGTGCACCCAAAACGAAGAGTGCTACTTGTCTGCAGAGCTTGACCTCGCAGTGCCATCTGTTGGTGAAACCTGGAAGCCTGGGAAACCACAGCAAAGGTGCCAACGAGGACGGAGCCACCACAGCTGAGGGTCCCCCTCTGAAGGGGAAACGGATCTGGATACGCTCGGGACTGTGTTACAATTTATATAAGCCTTTATAAGAAGAACTCCTGTGTGTTTATTTTCTTTTAATTTTCTTTGTTAAAAAAAAATAAAATAAAAATAATAATTAAAAGAAAGTATTAATATTTTCACTTCTGGTCTCGAGCGCTATATTTTCTGCAATACCACAGATATATATATATATATATATATATATATATATATATATATATATTGTAACACAGCAGGGAGGGGGTTAATATCCTCCCTGCAGAAAACATGTGCGTATGCACATTTTGGTTAATTTGCTTATTGTTTAATTGTTATTCTGTTAATTGTTTTATTGTTAATTATCACCTGCACCTGGCTATGATTGTAAATTAGAGCCAGGTGCAGGGTATTTAAAGAGAGCAGCCAGTCTGTTCTGGGCTGCTGAGTAGAAGGAGGCAGAAGAGGTGCTCTGTCTCCGAGTAGCCAGAGTTAAAAAGTAAGTGCGGTGTTAAACTTGTGTTTTGTGTAAGTACGGGGAAACAGCTTAGCTGTCCCGTGGTAGTCAGGGTGTACCTGTGTGTTAGTTAGTGCTCGTAAAAGAGCTAAGTGTTTGTTTTGTTTATTTTGGTTTTTTGTGACTATTAAAAAAATAGCGCAACTGCGCTTTTAAAAATCAAGTTTTGTGTGTGGCTGGGTCATTTTAAGTGCTGGAAAAGAACCCGAAGGACTAAAACCCTTCACAATATATATATATATATATATATATATATATATATATATATATATATATATATATATATATATAAAATGAAATGTCCCTACAGTGTTAAGTACAGCATTGCCAATGCTTGTGCTATAAATGTCTGTATAAACAGTACTGGAAAACAGTGAGAATCTGTTAATAATTTCTTACATAATGAAAAACTCCACAGCATGTCTCCAGTTCCCATCATCTGCACCTCCCTCCTCACTTTGTTTTGACATATAAAATTCTTGGGCCCCTCTTCTCTTGACCAGATGGAACTTTCCATTTTCAGATGTGACTCTACAAAACAAAGCCCCCTTTCCAGTTTATAGCCCTGCAGACACAAGAGCGCACCAGCCACTGGGAACGCTCTTGCTGTTTCAAAGACACCGTCCTCACTTATTATTATTTTTTATTATTAATTAGTCATTTAGCAGACACTTTTATCCAAAGTGACTTACAGACACCAGGGGGTGAACTATGCATCAACAGCAACTGCTGCTGCAGAGTCACTTACAATAGGACCTCGGTTTTACGTCTCATCCAAAGAGATCTGTATAAAACAAGACATTTTTGGACACACGGTTTGTTTTTGGAAATGGTTTGAAAGTTTCTAATTTGATTGAAACAAATCTGTCATTTGATTTTAAGTTAACTTTCACTTATTAAAGAGATAAGCTACGATGGCTATTTGTGACTATTATTGAGTGTCCTTAAACTTTAATATTTTTTCTGAATATTTGAAAAGTTATGGAAATGGGGTGGGTGGGTAAACTGAATAAATTATTTATGTGAACAAATCTAGCTTCTCTGGACAAATTATTAGGACACAGTTACACCTGCACAGCACATGAAAGAACAAACAAGAAATCAAACTGCAAATGCTACAAACCTGTTGACAAACAATTTAGACATTAAGCTGATTCTCCTAATTAATGTTCACTATTTGTTAGAAGCGCTTGCTAGTTGTGTCTCTGTACAGCAGCTCCACACGTACAGGAACATGCCAGTACTGTGTGTGACAGGTAGTGTTCTTTCAGCACAGCATGACAACAAGAGGAGAAAACTAATCCAGGGCTCCACATGTAAAGCTTTCATTTCTAAGAGGAACAAACTGTTCTTTCTCTTTAACAGGGAGGGGAATCATGGCTGTAGAACAAGAGGCTAAAGAAACAGTTTCTAAAGAGCTGCACAGCCCCTCTGAGCTGAGGATCGTGCTGCTTGGGAGACAGTGCGCTGGGAAGAGTTCATCAGGAAACACCATCCTGGGCAGAGTTGTATTTGGCTGCTCTGCAGCAATGGAGGAGTGTGAGAAGAGAACAGGAGAAGTGGCTGGGAGACAGGTCACTGTGGTCGACACTCCAGGCTTGTTAAAAACAGACCAGGTCAAGATTGAGAGGTGTGTTTCTCTGTCTGCCCCGGGACCCCACGCTTTCCTCCTGGTGATACCGGTGTATCCAAAAGGAATGATTGACACTCACCGTGAGTCTGTAGTAAAACAGTATTACAAATTCTTTGATAAAGTCCAGCAGCTGTTCGGCAAGAGAGCTGTGAGGAACACGATGATCCTTTTCACCTGTGGGGATGATCTGAAAGACAGGACGATTGAGCAGTACATTGAGGAAGCTGGTGATGAGCTCCATCAGCGTGTTGAGAAATGTGGGAACAGGTATCATGTTCTTAACAATAAGAACAGGAGTGATCACACTCAGGTCACACAGCTCCTGGACAAAATAGACACCATGGTGAAGGGAAGTGGAGGCTGCTACCTCCCAAATGAGATTTACCAGCAGGTAGAAGAAAGGACTATACTAAAGGAACAGGAGATGAATGAGAAACACAAACAGGAACTGAGCAGGAAAGAAGGGGAGATGAAACAGAAATATGAAGAGGAACAGTGTAGGAGAGAAGAGGAGATGAAACAGAAATATGAGGAGGAACAGTGTAGGAGAGAAGAGGAGCTGAAACAGAAATATGAGGAGGAACAGTGTAGGAAAGAAGAGGAGCTGAAACAGAAATATGAGGAGGAACAGTGTAGGAAAGAAGAGGAGATGAAACAGAAATATGAGGAGGAACAATGTAGGAGAGAAGAGGAGATGAAACAGAAATATGAGGAGGAACAGTGTAGGAGAGAAGAGGAGATGAAACAGAAATATGAGGAGAAACAGAGTAGTAGAGAAGAGGAGCTGAAACAGAAATATGAGGAGGAACAGTGTAGGAAAGAAGAGGAGATGAAACAGAAATATGAGGAGGAACAATGTAGGAGAGAAGAGGAGATGAAACAGAAATATGAGGAGGAACAGTGTAGGAAAGAAGAGGAGATGAAACAGAAATATGAGGAGGAACAGTGTAGGAGAGAAGAGGAGATGAAACAGAAATATGAGGAGGAACAGTGTAGGAGAGAAGAGGAGATGAAACAGAAATATGAGGAGGAACAGAGTAGGAGAGAAGAGGAGCTGAAACAGAAATATGAGGAGGAACAGTGTAGGAAAGAAGAGGAGATGAAACAGAAATATGAGGAGGAACAATGTAGGAGAGAAGAGGAGATGAAACAGAAATATGAGGAGGAACAGTGTAGGAGAGAAGAGGAGATGAAACAGAAATATGAGGAGGAACAGTGTAGGAGAGAAGAGGAGATGAAACAGAAATATGAGGAGGAACAATGTAGGAGAGAAGAGGAGATGAAACAGAAATATGAGGAGGAACAGTGTAGGAGAGAAGAGGAGCTGAAACAGAAATATGAGGAGGAACAGTGTAGGAGAGAAGAGGAGCTGAAACAGAAATATGAGGAGGAACAGTGTAGGAAAGAAGAGGAGATAAAACAGAAATATGAGGAGGAACAATGTAGGAGAGAAGAGGAGATGAAACAGAAATATGAGGAGGAACAGAGTAGGAGAGAAGAGGAGCTGAAACAGAAATATGAGGAGGAACAGTGTAGGAAAGAAGAGGAGATGAAACAGAAATATGAGGAGGAACAATGTAGGAGAGAAGAGGAGATGAAACAGAAATATGAGGAGGAACAGTGTAGGAAAGAAGAGGAGATGAAACAGAAATATGAGGAGGAACAATGTAGGAGAGAAGAGGAGATGAAACAGAAATATGAGGAGGAACAGTGTAGGAGAGAAGAGGAGATGAAACAGAAATATGAGGAGGAACAGTGTAGGAAAGAAGAGGAGATGAAACAGAAATATGAGGAGGAACAATGTAGGAGAGAAAAGGAGATGAAACAGAAACATGAGGAGGAACAGTGTAGGAGAGAAGAGGAGCTGAAACAGAAATATGAGGAGGAACAGTGTAGGAGAGAAGAGGAGCTGAAACAGAAATATGAGGAGGAACAGTGTAGGAAAGAAGAGGAGATAAAACAGAAATATGAGGAGGAACAATGTAGGAGAGAAGAGGAGATGAAACAGAAATATGAGGAGGAACAGAGTAGGAGAGAAGAGGAGCTGAAACAGAAATATGAGGAGGAACAGTGTAGGAAAGAAGAGGAGATGAAACAGAAATATGAGGAGGAACAATGTAGGAGAGAAGAGGAGATGAAACAGAAATATGAGGAGGAACAGTGTAGGAAAGAAGAGGAGATGAAACAGAAATATGAGGAGGAACAATGTAGGAGAGAAGAGGAGATGAAACAGAAATATGAGGAGGAACAGAGTAGGAGAGAAGAGGAGATGAAACAGAAATATGAGGAGGAACAGTGTAGGAGAGAAGAGGAGATGAAACAGAAATATGAGGAGGAACAGAGTAGGAGAGAAGAGGAGCTGAAACAGAAATATGAGGAGGAACAGTGTAGGAGAGAAGAGGAGCTGAAACAGAAATATGAGGAGGAACAGTGTAGGAAAGAAGAGGAGATGAAACAGAAATATGAGGAGGAACAATGTAGGAGAGAAGAGGAGATGAAACAGAAATATGAGGAGGAACAGAGTAGGAGAGAAGAGGAGCTGAAACAGAAATATGAGGAGGAACAGTGTAGGAGAGAAGAGGAGATGAAACAGAAATATGAGGAGGAACAATGTAGGAGAGAAGAGGAGATGAAACAGAAATATGAGGAGGAACAGTGTAGGAAAGAAGAGGAGATGAAACAGAAATATGAGGAGGAACAATGTAGGAGAGAAGAGGAGATGAAACAGAAATATGAGGAGGAACAGTGTAGGAGAGAAGAGGAGATGAAACAGAAATATGAGGAGGAACAATGTAGGAGAGAAGAGGAGATGAAACAGAAATATGAGGAGGAACAGTGTAGGAGAGAAGAGGAGATGAAACAGAAATATGAGGAGGAACAGAGTAGGAGAGAAGAGGAGATGAAACAGAAATATGAGGAGGAACAGTGTAGGAGAGAAGAGGAGCTGAAACAGAAATATGAGGAGGAACAGTGTAGGAGAGAAGAGGAGCTGAAACAGAAATATGAGGAGGAACAGTGTAGGAAAGAAGAGGAGATAAAACAGAAATATGAGGAGGAACAATGTAGGAGAGAAGAGGAGATGAAACAGAAATATGAGGAGGAACAGAGTAGGAGAGAAGAGGAGCTGAAACAGAAATATGAGGAGGAACAGTGTAGGAAAGAAGAGGAGATGAAACAGAAATATGAGGAGGAACAATGTAGGAGAGAAGAGGAGATGAAACAGAAATATGAGGAGGAACAGTGTAGGAAAGAAGAGGAGATGAAACAGAAATATGAGGAGGAACAATGTAGGAGAGAAGAGGAGATGAAACAGAAATATGAGGAGGAACAGTGTAGGAGAGAAGAGGAGATGAAACAGAAATATGAGGAGGAACAGTGTAGGAAAGAAGAGGAGATGAAACAGAAATATGAGGAGGAACAATGTAGGAGAGAAAAGGAGATGAAACAGAAACATGAGGAGGAACAGTGTAGGAGAGAAGAGGAGCTGAAACAGAAATATGAGGAGGAACAGTGTAGGAGAGAAGAGGAGCTGAAACAGAAATATGAGGAGGAACAGTGTAGGAAAGAAGAGGAGATAAAACAGAAATATGAGGAGGAACAATGTAGGAGAGAAGAGGAGATGAAACAGAAATATGAGGAGGAACAGAGTAGGAGAGAAGAGGAGATGAAACAGAAATATGAGGAGGAACAGTGTAGGAAAGAAGAGGAGATGAAACAGAAATATGAGGAGGAACAATGTAGGAAAGAAGAGGAGATGAAACAGAAATATGAGGAGGAACAATGTAGGAGAGAAGAGGAGATGAAACAGAAATATGAGGAGGAACAGTGTAGGAGAGAAGAGGAGATGAAACAGAAATATGAGGAGGAACAGTGTAGGAAAGAAGAGGAGATGAAACAGAAATATGAGGAGGAACAATGTAGGAGAGAAGAGGAGATGAAACAGAAATATGAGGAGGAACAGAGTAGGAGAGAAGAGGAGATGAAACAGAAATATGAGGAGGAACAGTGTAGGAGAGAAGAGGAGATGAAACAGAAATATGAGGAGGAACAGAGTAGGAGAGAAGAGGAGCTGAAACAGAAATATGAGGCGGAACAGTGTAGGAGAGAAGAGATGAAACAGAAATATGAGGAGGAACAGTGTAGGAAAGAAGAGGAGATGAAACAGAAATATGAGGAGGAACAATGTAAGAAAGAAGAGGAGATGAAACAGAAATATGAGGAGGAACAGTGTAGGAGAGAAGAGGAGATGATGGAGAAGTTGAAGCAAAAGAAGGAAGAGCAGCTGGAGAAAAAGTCAGAGGAATCCAAGCTGCCGGTCAGGAGAAGACACAGCATTGATAGACTACGTCCCAATTGTAAGTATTCCTTTTAACCACCACTATATTTAAAGTTCAATATTTCTGTGGGACCTCGGGGCAAAATCATTGCTAGCTTACCTGCTGTATTAAACTGCAATCAGTCTTTATTATTAGTCGTGACATTGAAGCTTGCTTACAGCTCTAGAACAAAGAAACACTGATTGATGCTTTAAATAATAGCAAATAAACTATTTGAAAAAATACCAATAAATCATTCTGTATCCTGTCACTCTTTATAAAGTGTGTTTTTCAATATTGCAGAATACTACAGTAATATTTCATTCATAAGTCTGACTTGAAGGTTAATCATAGAATATCTGTGGTGCTTTAGAGACATCTTTAGCAAAGTCAAGCACAGTCACAGATGTGACATTTCACTTTTCACTTGTTGTTTTTCAGTTTCCATGGGTGAAGGAGAGGCTACCCTTGAAGATAACCAAGTGCCTCCCAGCCCCCCTGAGCTGAGGATGGTGCTGCTTGGGAAAACTGGGGCTGGGAAGAGTGCAGCAGGAAACACCATCCTGGGCAGAGAGGAGTTTAGATCTGAAGCCAGCTCCTCTGCAGGAATGAGGGAGTGTGAGAAGAGAAATGGACAAGTGGCTGGGAGACGTGTTGCTGTGATCGACACTCCAGAGCTCTCTCAGGACAAACTCCAGATTAGGAGCTGTGTTTCTCTGTCTGCCCCGGGACCCCATGCTTTCCTCCTGGTGATACCGGTGAACCAATTTACAGAGAAAGAGAGGAGAGCAATGGAGACAATCCAGGAGATATTCAGTGAGGAGGCTGTAAGGAGGTACATGATTCTCCTTTTTACACATGGTGACAAACTGAAAGGCAAGATCATTGAGGATTATATTCAGACTGGCAGTAAGGAGCTCCAGCAGCTTGTTGAGAAATGTGGGAACAGGTACCATGTTTTCAACAATGAGAACACGAGCGATCACACTCAGGTCATACAGCTCCTGGACAAGATAGACAACATGGTGAAGGAAAACAATGACAGCTACTACACCAGTGAGATGTACCAGCAAGCAGAAACAAAGATCAGACAAAGACAAGAGGAGATACTGAAGGAGAAGGAAGAGACAATATTGAAGGAGGAAGAGGAACTGAAGGCAAAGCACCTGAAAGAACTCGAGAACATGAGAAGGAAGATGAGATTGGAAATCCAGAAACGAGACGAGAAGATCAGAGAGCTGGAGGAGAGGATCAGAGAGCTGGAGGAAGAGCTGAGGAAAGAACAGGGAGAGAGTCACATGATCAAACTCCAGGAAGAGCTCAGGAGAACAAGAAAGGAGAAAGAAAGGGAGGCGCGAGATAAGGAGGAGTGCATCAAGAAGGGGGGGAGAGAGAGGGGAGAGTACAAGGAGAAACACAGGAGAGAGATGGAGGCAGTCAGGCAGCGCTACGTGGAAATCATTAGACCAGAAGCAGAAAGATCCAATGGGTTTATAAGCACATATGAAAAGCCAGCTGAAGCGAGAGGAGAAAGAGCAGCACTAGGGGCAGTGATCAGTGCAGTAGCAGGAGCACTGAGAGAAGGGGCTGAGGTAGGGGCAGTATTACACACAGTAACCATAGCAATAAGAGAAGAGACAAGATTCGGGGCAGTAATCCACGCTGCAAAGGAAGCAATAAGAGAAGGACCAGCTCAAAGGTCAGTGATCAGTGCAGTAACAAGAGCACTGAGAGAAGGGGCTGCGATTGGTACAGTATTGCACACAGTAGCAGAAGCAATAGAGGCAGCACCACAGGAACCCCGTCAAGAACAGTAAGACGGGGTGGTGTTATTGAATAATATCTGAGCAAGATTTAACTGTCCATATTCAGAAACAACAATTGAGGTGCACTTCAGTGAATATGGCTAGTAGGAGCCATACTTGGAACGCTTCAGTGATCACAAACACTCAGGTGTTTTATTCTTGAGAATGAATGGGCTGGTTTCAATGCACTTCAATGGGATCAAAAACTGTGTGGAAACCAATCAAACTGCAAATCAACCTATATTCACTGTAACCACACTCACCTGGTACTAATCACAACAGTAGATCACCCAATTAAAACGTAAAAAAATATATAAAATAAAATAAAAAATGTGATATCTGTATAATGTGATATCGTATAACAATTGTAAGTCGCCCTGCATAAGGGTGTCTGCTTAGAAATAAATAATAATAATAATAATTAAGAGCAAGATATAAAATACAATGACTTCAGCAAATACAAAACAGAACAATTTGATATCGAGCCATTCAACAGCAGATAACTGTAGAGTAGATATGAGTTCAAGTGAAAAACAAAATACTACAGATTAGATTAAGCGCAGGATTAACTACAGAGCAGATAAATGCAAGTTAAAGTGCATTAAAGGCAGAGTGCTATGTACAGCAGGAGGGGAGAGTTGAGTTTTACAGGTGTTGTCTGAAGAGGTGTGTCTTGAGGAGGTGCCGGGAGGTGGTCATGGACTGGGCAGTCCTGACATCCGTAGGAAGGTCGTTCCACCACTGCGGGGGGAGGGTGGAGAAGGAGCGGGCTTTGGAGGCCGGGGAGCGTAGAGGAGGTACAGTCAGTCTTCTAGTGCAGGCAGAGCAGGAGAGGTCAGGTGGGGGTGTAGGGAGAGATGAGGGTCTGGAGGTAGTTGGGTGCAGTCTGGTCAAGCCATCGGTAGGCAAGTACAAGAATCTTTAACTGGATGCGAGCGTTGATGAGAAGCCAGTGGAGTTAGCAGAGTTTCCAGGATGGAGTTGCAGTAGTCTAGGTGGGAGAGTACCAGGGCCTGGACGAGGAGTTACGTGTAGTAGTTGGTGAGGAAGGGTCGGATTCTTCGTATGTTGCTCAGGAAGAAATCGGCAGGTGCTTGCTAGAGTGGAGCTGTGCTGGGACTAGGGAAGGCAGGGATCCAGGGTTACTCCGAGGTTCTTGACTGAGGAGAAGGGAAAGAGTGTGGTGGATTCCAAAGAAATGGAGATAGAGAGATCAGAGGAGGGGAAGAAAAGGGGGTCAGATTGAGAGGTTGAGTTTGAGGTGATGTGAGTCCATCCAGGAGGAGATAGTAGACAGGCAGTTAGAGATACAGGAAGGGATGGTGGGGTCAGAAGGAAGATATGAGGATCATCAGCATAGAAATGGTATGAGTAACCATAGGATGCGATGAGGGGGCCCAGGGAGCAGGTGTAGAGAGAGAACAGGAAAAGAACCAAGACTGATCCCTGGGGAACTCTGTTGACAGAGGGTGAGGTGTGGAGGTTGAGCCATGCCAGGTTATCTGGTAGACGCGGGCCGAGAGATAGGATGAGAACCAGGCCAGAGCAGTGCCAGAGATTCCCAGGTCAGCGAGAGAGGATAGGAGAACAGAGTGATCGACAGTGTCAAAGGTAGCAGAGAGATTGAGGAGAATTAGGACAGAGGAGAGGCAGCACGGGCAGAGTTTAGCGAGTTAGTGACAGACCGGAGAGCAGTTTCAGTGGAGTGAGCAGAGCGGAAACCAGATTGAAGAGGGTTTAGCAGAGAACTGGCGGTGTACTGCCCGCTCGAGGGTTTTAGAGAGGAAGGGTAGTTCTGGAGGGAGGTGGGGGTTGAGGGTAGGTTTTTTGAGGAGGGGGTTGATAGAGGCTTGTTTGAAGGCAGAGGGAAAGAGACCAGAGAGGTGTTGAGAAGGGAGGAGATGAAGGGGAGTAGAGAAGGAGCAGCAGTTAGTCTAGTAGTTAGTCTTCCAGAGCACTGCAAGGTTCGGATTTTCTCCAACAGCCTCTCCTCTCGCACCCTCACTTTGCAAGGGAACTGGTCAACAGCTGCTAAACTGCGCTAAGACAATACTTAAGCAATACAATCGTTTCAATGCACTTCAATGGGATCAAAAACTGTGTGGAAACCAATCAAACTGCAAATCAACCTATATTCACTGTAACCACACTCACCTGGTACTAATCACAACAGTAGATCACCCAATTAAAACACCACCTAATGTTACTTAGATATACCTAATGTTAAGAGCTGGAGTGAGGCCTGTAGTAGTCAATGGGTGATATAGTCAACTGGATATTCTACAAATAACGCAGGGCTGTGTCAGAGGAGGAGTTGGATAAAATGGCTGCCTTCCAGTGAGCTTGTACAACTTTGTTACTTGTTTTATTTTAATAAAGTGTTCGGTTCATAAAATGACTTGCTGCTGTCTTTTATGGGAAGACACCACAGTGTGGCGTTTGCCTGCAAGGCTGACAATGATTGGTGTGTGTAGGGTTTGTTGTATCTTCATATAAAATAAACTTGAATATACTGCGTTTGTATCTTTATCAGTATTAGCAATTAAAAAGTATGTCTGCAAGCGCCTGTCATAAGAACATAAGAAAGTTTACAAACGAGAGGCCATTCAGCCCATCTTGCTTGTTTGGTTGTTAGTAGCTTATTGATCCCAGAATCTCATCAAGCAGCTTCTTGAAGGATCCCATGGTGTCAGCTTCAACAACATTACTGGGGAGTTGGTTCCAGACCCTCACAATTCTCTGTGTAAAAAAGTGCCTCCTATTTTCTGTTCTGAATGCCCCTTTATCTAATCTCCATTTGTGACTCCTAGTGGTTAGGGCTCTGGACTCTTGACCGGAGGGTTGTGGGTTCAATCCCCAGTGGGGGACACTGCTGTTGTACTCTTGAGCAAGGTACTTTACCTAGATTGCTCCAGTAAAAACCCAACTGTATAAATGGGTAATTGTATGTAAAATAATGTGATATCTGTATAATGTGAAATAATGTATAATGTGATATCTTGTAACAATTGTAAGTCGCCCTGGATAAGGGCGTCTGCTAAGAAATAAATAATAATAATAATAATAATAAGTCAAAGAAGTCCCCTGGGTCGACATTGTCTATACCTTTTAGGATTTTGAATGTTTGAATCAGATCGCCGCGTAGTCTTCTTTGTTCAAGACTGAATAGATTCAATTCTTTTAGCCTGTCTGCAAACAACATGCCTTTTAAACCCGGGATAATTCTGGTTGGTCTTCTTTGCACTCTTTCTAGAGCAGCAATATCCTTTTTGTAACGAGGTGACCAGAACTAAACACAATATTCTAGGTGAGGTCTTACTAATGCATTGTAAAGTTTTAACATTACTTCCCTTGATTTAAATTCAACACTTCTCACAATATATCCGAGCATCTTGTTGGCCTTTTTTATAGCTTCCCCACATTGTCTAGATGAAGACATTTCTGAGTCAACATAAACTCCTAGGTATTTTTCATAGTTCCCTTATTCAATATCACTATCTCCCATATGATATTTATAATGCACTTTTTTTTTTAAATTCCACGATATCGCGATTTGAATATCATTATCGAAATCATATTAGAGAGTTTCTATGTGGTTTTGTATTAAATAAACAATAGTACACAGCATCAGACTGGAGACATAATATCCTAAATCTTCATTTACTGCAACTAGACACGCGCTACTTTTCTTATTAAGTAAGTAAGGATATTACATTACTTTTTTTCTGGGGGGGGGGGGAACGAGCGATAAGTTAAGGTGTTCTGTTTGCTTTTTCTCACAATAGCTAAAACCAAGAAGCTGCGGTTTGAGGTGATTGCAGACGCTGCCCACTCAGGTTCCCGTAGCAGCTGCAGCAATTCAAAACAGGAAGTCGCTCTCTGTTGTTCGGCGGGGACCGGAAAAGCTAAACCAAAACAAGCCGTATTGCGTTACTGTCGCGCAGCAGAGCTTTTACAAAGTGTACAACAAGATGAAAGAAAAATAAAACACACGACAGAGAGAGACAGATTCGTCGTAAGAAACCGATTTATTTGACGGGCTCGGCGAGACGTTTATTTAGAAGGTAGAACGGCTGACAGATCCGCTGCTGAAGCGCCTTACGGTGTCTGGTGTGAGTTTTATTTTTGTATTTTAACTCTGAATTTGGCTGCGTGGTTCTTTCATGATTTAGATATTCATATGTGTGTTCAGTATCCTCTGACTGGGACCCTGTCCAATTGTGTAAATTTTGCAGACGTCTCGGGGAAAACTGGGAGCGTCACCGTTTCTTTTTTTTCAGTCTTCATTTTTATTTATTTATTTTTTGTCCCGCTCGGAAACAGTAAACATTGTTCAAATGTACCAGTTTTGCTGGCTCACATTGTATTCACATTGTGCTTA